>NC_071391.1:136207955-136507955 GCF_022682495.2 Desmodus rotundus | reverse complement strand
AGTCAGGACCTGTAAGTCAGATATTCAAAATTTAACAAACTGTTTGTTGTCCAAGTTTTGTTTCTTTGTTTTATTTTTAAGGTGACTATAGTGTGCCTATTGTTGTATAATTCAGATGCTCTTAGAGATACTGTTTTTAAAAGCCAAAGTTATATTAGTATTTGGAAACCCATACCAATGTTTTACAAATATGTATAGTGTTTTTGGTTTTTTAAGAATAGAAAAGTATGCCCTTTCTTGGGCAATATCACCACCACAGCCATTTTTTCCTTGCTTGATAGAGTGACAAAGCATGATTAGGATATTGTAAAGGAAGTGAAAGGTCAGGAAATTCTCTTAAAAAACATGAAAAAGCCAAGAGTAAAGTAGTAATATCTACTTGATCTGACCCCAAACTGCCAGGGCTACCAAAACAAGTTGAGAGAAAATATTTACTGAAATTGTGGGCATTAAATGAAAAACATCTTTATTATACACATGCCGGAGGAGAATAAACCAAAGATACTGGAAGATAGATGGACAAATAGAAAATAGAGATACTTTACAGAATAGAAAATTGCTTGTAAATAAACATAGAATATGCCCTCTCTTGATAGTAGTCAAAGAAATAAAAATCAAAGTAGTTAATATTTTAAATGTTTGTAATCATTAAAATCATATTTACTAGCTATCTACTAAGAGAGCCTAGAATCAATGACACTCCAGTAGCAACAAGCACATCAAATACCCAGATCTCTTTCTAAGCACCATTTTTCAATGAAACAAATCACAGCCCCTTGGAGAAATGGTTGATTAACATCTTGTAGAACCAGAAAGTAAAGAGGTGCTTGAAAACCAGAGTGATAGGGGTATATCAATGGGACTTAGAACCATCCTGAAAGACCTCCCAGTGGCCAAAGCTGGAACAATTTGAGTAAAGAAATAACAGTGCTGGATTGTAACCCAAAGTGTAAAATAAATATTCCTGAGTCTTCATACTGATGTAAATAAAGGATTAAGTAAATAAATGGAGAAGAGACAGCTCTCCCATACAGAAAAATTTTAAATAATTTGTTTGCCCCAAGGAGGTCTAATTTCCCACCCCTTTGGTGTACACTTAGTGCCTTGCTTTCAAAAAAGTAGAGTATGGGGGAAATAACTTTAAGAAACTTGACAAACATTAACTCAGCCAGGTGATTGAGGTTAAATCATCACGGAAGAGTCATGTTTACAGCATGTATCCCTTGATACAATGTAATGCAAAGGGCACTGGACCTGTGTGGTCTTCCTCCCAAAAACCCATAACCTGAGTCTAACTATGATAAATATCAAACAAACCCAATTTGAAGGACAGTCTACAAAAATACCTGACCCCCAAACTGTCAGGGTCACCAAATGCAAGGAAAGTCAGAGAAATTATCATAGCTGCAAGGAGCTTAAGGAGACATAATAACTAAATGTAATGTATCCTAGAACCTAAAAAAAAAATAATTAGGGCAAAGCTATTGAAATCTAAAGTGTAAAGTTTAGTTAATAGTTAATGTGCCAGTGTTAGTTCCATAGTCACAACAAATGCACCTTAGTAATAATAGCTATTAACAGTTGAGGAAATGGGGAGATGGGGGGGGGGGTAAGGGAACTGTCTCTTTTAACTATTCTAAAATAAGAGATTTGGGAAAAACACCTTTCAATGGTGGGTACACATGGATTGGCATTGGTACTTTGTTTACAGGCTTGTTTTTCCTGCCAATTTAGTTAACCCCATAGAAATGGGATATTTGTAAGAGCTGACACAATATGTCAGTTGGCATTCATGTTTCTGAACATAAAACAAAAACCTCTGCTGAGCCCCTCTGCCACCCAGAAAAGTTTTTTAGCTAGCCATTACACCTAGTATTTCTAACAGCGCTCTGGAAATGTCATTCTTACACACTGCAATGACACTGTAAGTTAATATTACCCTTATGAAAGGCAATTGAGCAGTATGTAACTAAATCCTTCAAATCTCTTTGCCCATTTTCACTCAGTAATATTGTTTCAGGGATTCCAGTATAAGTAAGTCGTCCAATATATGGGTACCCAACCACATTATTTATAGTTGTGAAAAATTTAAAGCTGGATGTTCAGTTAGGAAATAAGTTGTTATTAACATCATTTTAAAATTATTATAGTAGAGACTACAGTAATGTCAAAAAAGTGTTTTTGAAAAAATGTAACTTGAAAAAGGGACCCAAATACTTAAATAGAATGAATATAACTTAGAATAATAATTATGATAGCAGTATAGAAGAAAAACCACAGAGAACTTTTTTTAAAATAGATTTATTTATTTTTAGAGAGAGGGGAAGGGAGGGAGAAAGAGAGAGAAACATCAATGTGTGGTTGCTTCTCATACGCCCCCAACAAGGGACCTGGGCCTGCAACCCAGGCATATGCCCTGACTAGGAATTGAACTGGTGACCCTTTGGTTCGCAGGCCAGCACTCAATCTACTGAGCCACACCAGCCAGGACGAGAACTTTTAAATCTTACAAAATAACTTTAAGGAATTACTGAGAATGTTTCTAAAGACAAATTGTGACCTGATAGGTGTCTTTATGTATTTTAAGAGTTGCCATATAGAAGTGGAAGTAGATTTGCTCTAAGTTCAACCGAATAAATTTTTTTTTAATCATGAAAGACTTTTCTCAATTGCAATGTTACACAAAAATTGATCAGGATGGTACCTACATGTCAACTTTTTATATTTGAGACATATTAAATTGAGCCATCCAGGAATAGACTACCAGAGCAATATATAGGTGAAGAAATAAATAGAAATACAGTATTATGCAGAAATAAAGTTTGATTTATAATCTGTAAAATAGATTACAATTTTTTAAAAAAGATTTTATTTATTTTCAGAGAGAGGGGAAGGAAGAGAGAACAAGAGGGAGAGAAACATCAGTGTGTGGTTGCTTCTCATGGGCACCCTACTGGGGGCCTGGCCCACAACCCAGACATGGGCCCTTGACTGGTAATCGAACCGGCAATCCTTTAGTTCACAGTCTGGTCCTCAATCCATTGAGCCATACCAGCCAGGGCAGATTACAATTAATTTTAGAAACACTTGACTTTATTTGCTTTGTAGTACAGTGGAAATTATCAAATTATAGGTAGAATAGTGGGATATATAATTAGTAGATGTATTAAAGAGTTAAACTAAGACCTTGGAGGCCATAGCTCATGAGGTTGACCACCTGGGTTTGAATTCCAGTTGTGCCACTAGCTCTGTGATATGGGGTGGTCTTACTGTTTTAAGTCTGAGGGAGAGTAAGGGTAAATAAAAGTAGCGCCTACTATTGTATATAATATTATGATGTTAAATAGTAAACATTCAATAAATGTTAGCAATTCTTGTTACTGTTTTACCATTATTATCATTGTCATCATCATCATCTCCCAAGGCTGAATGTGAGCTCTACCTCTTCATCTGTGTGACCTTACTCTTTGCTTCTCCGAAATTCAGATATTCCACTGTAATATCACCTGCCTCCAGGATGATTGTGAGGATTAAATGAGATAATATTTATAAAGTATTTAGCTCAGTGCCTTGCTCATAGTTAACTGCTTTTTATAGATTCGATTAATGAGTCATTGACCTCTCAGAATTATAGCATAGAATTAATAAGATTTTTCAGGTATGTTGAAAGAGAGATTCTTTGTGTGCAAGGTTAGCCTAGAAGACTTTTAAAGATTTTCCAAAGCTAATGTTCTATAATTGGCATATATATAGTTTTATATATTACAAAGAATTTTTAGATAGATCTCATTCTGTCTTTATAATGTGAATAAATTTTACTATGATCTGTAAATTATTACAAAATAATCATGGCTCCAAATACTGTGTTCTCCCTGTTAAACCATATTGTTTCCTAAGAAGAAATAAAATGATAAATGGGAAAACTCTACATCTTGGGAAAGCTAAACAAAAGAGGTTTAAAGCTGTTTCTGTTAATGCTATTGTTATGTCCACTTAAAAAATAACAGTGACAGAATGGAAGATGTCTGTTTTCATCATTCCTTGGGATCTTTTTGTGGGGCTAATAGTAGAGCAGAAAGCTATTAAAAGAGGTGTTCATATCCCTTAAATTTTATTCATTTTCATTTTTAAAGGAAAGAGTGGCTTTGTGTTTAATGACTGCTCTTCAGTCTATTTTATATCTTGTAAGAATCTATCTGACAGTTTTGTTTTACATTTTATAGCTGCAGCATATCTTCTGGTGTCCCTTATACCAAGCAATTCATTCCGCCAGATGTTCCGGTCAACACGGTCTTTGCACATCCCAACCCGTGACCTTCCACTCAGTCCAGACACAACAGTAGTCCTACATCAGGTCTACAACGTGCTCCTTGGTTTGCTCTCAAGAGCCAAACTTTATGTTGATGCTGCTGTTCATGGCACTACAAAGCTAGTGCCCTATTTTAGCTTTATGACTTACTGTTTAATTTCCAAAACTGAGAAGCTGATGTTTTCCACATATTTCATGGATTTGTGGAACCTTTTCCAGCCTAAACTTTCTGAGCCAGCAATAGCTACAAATCACAATAAACAGGCTTTGCTTTCATTTTGGTACAATGTGTGTGCTGACTGTCCAGAGAATATCCGCCTTATTGTTCAGAACCCAGTGGTAACCAAGAACATTGCCTTCAATTACATCCTTGCTGACCATGATGATCAGGATGTGGTGCTTTTTAACCGTGGGATGCTGCCTGCCTACTACGGCATTCTGAGGCTCTGCTGTGAGCAGTCTCCTGCATTTACACGACAACTAGCTTCTCACCAGAATATCCAGTGGGCCTTTAAGAATCTCACACCACATGCCAGCCAATACCCTGGAGTGAGTAAAATTGATAAATCTTAGTATCTTTATCCTCAAATTGATTAGAAATACCTGTTTTTTCCCTTGTGCAAAGTGATGACAAAATATGGGAATACAGTCCAGCTTTATTCTTTCTTAAAGATTTAATGTGTATTTGTTTTCTTGAACACGCATAAAATGCTATATGGTTGTAAAATTTATAAGTATATGGATAGCTTTTCTTAGGTTTATGTTGAAATTTTCTCTGTAATGGAACCTACCTATTTTAGTGTATGGTTTTGTAAATGTGTCTTTCATGTGTATCTAATGAAAAAAGTCAGCTTTGTGGTAGTTTTAAGGAAGTGAGTACTTACTATTTAGATAATACCAAGATCTATATGTTATGCTAAGTTGTGAGCTGGACAGTGTTTTTATCTTTGCTGTGGTATTCCCTAGTATTTTTTTCTCACACTACATTCAACTGAATGAAATCAAGTATATGCAGTCCAAATCTGATCTTTTTTTCTCTGCAGACTATTTGTAGGTTTCATATTAAATTTTCTCCCCTCCATGTAAGGCTGGATATTTCTTTTCACTGTCATCTCTTCCTCTCTGTTGTTAATAGAAAATTAGAGCAAGAGAGTAAGGGGTTAGAAGGAGAGCGCAGAACTCTTTAAAGCTGTTCTGAACCCACAGACCACAAATTTCTAATATGAGAAATTGTTTGCTAAATAGGGGATGGTAGGAGTGGGGAGTAGGAAGAGCTTTTTCAAGACATTCAACAGCTCAATCAAAAGAATATAGTAAAGGGTATTATAAGGATTGATATCCTTGAATTGTGTACTGTACAATTCCTGTTAAAAAAGAAAAAAGGACCTTACTGCTCTTTAGATGTAACGTAGTGAACTGTTTAGAATTTCTTACCCTGAAAGTATAATCCACTTTCCAGTGAAGAAAGTTAGAATGCCTATAATAAAGAAAAGGAGTGTGACTGTATTCCAAACCAAGGCTATAAGAGTACAGAATGAAGAGAATGAGAGAGTCTGCCTGACTTAGGAGTCAGACCAGGATTTATAATATTAAGGGTCAATGTATTTGTTCCTATCACATTCACATAAATAATATTTAATTTAATTACTAAACATGTCCATAGTTAAATATACCTTTGAAGAGTGCTGGTGAGTGCAACTATTCCTTAGTGTTCTTTCTTGCCCTTAACGTCAATGAAATATAACAGCTTTTATGGTAGAAATTATCTGTTAGAGATTTTAATAAAAACGGTGCTTAAATCAGTTTTTGGCAGGTAACACAAACTGACTATCAATCAATCAAGAAAGATAATTTCAAATGTTGGCACCAAAGGGTTTTCTCAGAAGTAGTCTTAATTGAGGAGCGTAAAATTTTTGTGACAAATAATGATTTCTCATTTATTAAAGAAAAGGGGACAAAGGATTCTTGTATCATATTTCTGGATTCACAGTGGAAGTTAGAAAACTTAGTCTTTAAATAGCATTAAGACTAAAAATGAACTTTATTAACTTGTAGTTTTTAATCTTCCTAAAATTCCATTTTGAGATTTTCTTTCAGTGAATTACATATGAAATTTTAAAAATAGAATTTGTTGCTAATTTTATAACCATTCTTGAATGGTAGTATAATCTAGCTTATTTGTTTAATTTTAAGAGCTGTCTAATGAGCATAACATTCAGAATGAGAAGCAGACATTCTAAAATGTTGTAGGGTGTTAAAAGATCACCAAAATACTCATTTCCCCTTTTTTTTAGGCAGTGGAAGAACTGTTTAACCTGATGCAGCTATTTATAGCTCAGAGGCCAGATATGAGAGATGAAGAATTAGAAGATATTAAACAGTTTAAGAAAACAACCATAAGTTGTTACTTACGTTGCTTAGATGGCCGCTCCTGCTGGACTACTTTAATAAGGTAAAAAGCTGTTTTGTGGTGTTTTTTTGTTTATTTTGTTTTTCCAAGTGAGGGGACATGTAATTTAAATTATTTGTAACTGAAAGTTACCAATTCTCTAAGGTTATTGGGAAAGCATTTGTGCATTTAGTCACCTTGAAAGAATTTATATTTTGAAAGTTAAGCTACTTTTAAACAGGGTTTGTTTTTGTTTGGTTTTGAATTGTTTGTGTTTTATCAGAATTATAGAATCTTAGAATTGGAAGAAACCTTACTATACATGTATAATCTACCTAAAGCTTGGCAGTCCTTTTCTGTATGGCAGTGATCCAAATTTATGCTTGAAAAGTTCACTTCTAGAGGCCTCCAGAAACAGCTTTCTTCATCTTTGGATAAGTCACTGTTAATATGTTTTTCATTCCATGTAGCCTGGGTCTATCTATATTTTATAACTATAGGAACTAGGGCAAAGTAACAAATCATGATCTAAAGTTCTGAGCAAATTAAAATCCAGGTTAATTTCTTGAAATGCTTCTATATATTGGGTTGGCCGAAAAGTCCATATGATTTTTTCCATAAAATAAAAGACACATTTTTATTTTTATCAGTAACTTTATTGATTTGGATATTTTGAGTATGTTGGCTTTCTCCCACACGGTATAATGTTAACTGTTCTCAATTAATGCTTATATATGATCACTATCAACTTCAGCTGGTCCACCCAGCCGAGCATCATCCAGTGATAAATCCCCAGCATGAAACTTTGTAAACCACTTTGACACGTTTGATCAGTCACAGCACCTTCTCCATATACTGCACAAATTTTTTTTTTTACGTTTCAGTTGTTTTTACATTTCTTGAAATAATAAAACATAATATGCTGAAAATGTTGGGGATTTTTCTCCCATCTTCATTATTAAAATGGCTACACAAAAAACTCACCAATTTTGCTTAATTTTTAAAAAATATATGCTGATATGACAGCTGTTACAGTACAGTCTAACAAAATTGTTTTGAAGGAAGTTAAAGGCAACTAAATGCTACTAGAGCCATTGTACAGAAAAAACCAGATGAACTTTTGGCCAACCCAATATTATGTCTAATAATTGGAGGTGATACCCTTTATTAGGCACACATTTCTTTCTCTCTCTTTTTAAGATCTTATTTATTTTTACAGAGAGGAGAAAGAGAGGGAGAGAAAAATCAATGTGTGGTTGCCTCTTATGTGCCCCCCACCTGACCTGCAACCCAGGCATGTGCCCCGATTGGGAATCAAACCAGCAACCCTTTGGTTTGCAGGCCAGCACTCAATCCTTGAGTCACACCAGCCAGGGCTGAAAAAATCTTTTATACTGAAACTTCCGAAATATTCCTATTGTACCTCTCCCGCCATTGTGGAGTTAACTATATACTATTAGACATAACTTTTCCTTAAGTTTTCTTATTTAATATTATCTCCTTTTATTGCATTTATAAGAAATAGTTGTAGTAGTCTCTTTTCTGTAGGTAGGAAAATAGAGAGCCTAAATGACAATATATTGTACTTCAGGGTTGTGGGTTGTTTTTTTTTTTAATGTCAGCAAAGTATTCTGTTCTGATTTAGAGTTCTCAAATTAGACTTTATGTATTTTTTCTAGTGCCTTCAGAATACTATTAGAATCTGATGAAGACAGACTTCTTGTTGTATTTAATCGAGGGTTGATCCTGATGACTGAGGTAAATATTTTATTGTAGATGTATTTCATTTTAATTTTCTCACCAAGACTTCTTGTTTTGTGGCTAGAGTTTATTGTAGACTTCAGAGGTATCTCAATTTTAATTATACAGAGCAGTAAATGCTAATCTATATTCAAAGAATAATTAGATCACAGTTTTTAGGGTGCTGTTTTCTTTTTTCATAGTAATTCCATACTTTCCCCATCATTTTGTATTTAGAACAACCACTTAAAATACGCTAGTTTTATTCATTTTGTTTGTAAGGATAGAAACAGAAGAAATTCACATGATTTAATCAAGAACACAGTTTTCAAGAGCTCACTTATTTGATAACATTACAGAGACTGATATTAGCGTCATTAGAGAAAGCCCGTGAGACTGTTTCAGGTGGTTAAAATCAGCCATTCATTATTCCCATAATTCTTGAACATCCACACTATGAGATGATTTTAAGGCCACAGAGGTGCATTGTAACCTTTTGTCTACTAATGGAGATAAATGAAAGAGTACATACAAAGGATATCATGAGATTAAGAGGTAGGGAGTTTTTTCAGTTAATGGTGTGGTAGAACAGGAATACAACATATTTGAACTTTAAAAAATTTGAACTTGCAATAAGTGGGAGAGCATTTAGATAAATGATTTAATAGGCACAGAGACAAGAAAATATTGGTTGTATTTGAGAAATACCAGTTCTTTCTCTTTAGATAAAACAAAAGGTATATGAAGAGGAGTAGTGAGAATTTAATTCTTTCACTTAACAGATGTTTGAATGTCTACTCTGCCAGGCACTGTACTAGGCACTGGGGGTATAGCAGTGAACAAGGCAGACATGGGTCCTGTCTTCACAACTTACAGGTTAAATGTCACCCAAGTACCGCCACAGATTCTAGGTTATGAATGTTGAACTTTAAATTCTGAATAGTATATAGGCTATGGGGAACTGATTCAAGAGGATTAGAAAAAAGATGCTTTGATGTAAAATGAAATAGGAAAAAACCTAAGGGTTTAGTTAAGTTTAATATAGTTAAAGAAAATAGACTTAATGAGCCATTATGATTAAAGAAATTCCTATGTTTTTTAGCTTTTTGCCTCTTTCAGACCTACTATTTTGAGTGTGGCTGACAGCCATGTCACCATTTTCTATCTTCAGAAGCCTTGAAATGTTAGTTGAAACAGTTCCTATTCTTCCCAATCTTCCAGTTGTTTCTGCTGCCTTATAAGCGTCAGTCTTGCAGTCTTAGAACAAATAGTAACAAAAAGAAGAAAACTCTGATTAAACAGATACTCCTTCAGACTAAAATGTATGCACAAAATATCAGAGCTCTGAAGTGTGAGAACTTGTTTATATTAAAAAGAGCTGAATGGGAAAATCTGACCTGGATTAAAAGCAAATAGATTTGCTTTGTGTTCATATACATATGCATAGTCTGAGTCTGAAAACATCTATCCGGAGGATGAGTGCTACAGTTTTGTAGCTTGATAAAGTAAACATGAAATGAAGTTTTCCATTCTTTTGAATCATTTGTAGTCTTTCAACACACTGCACATGATGTATCATGAAGCCACAGCTTGCCACGTGACTGGAGACTTAGTAGAACTTCTGTCAATATTCCTTTCGGTATTGAAGTCTACACGCCCATATCTTCAGAGAAAAGGTTTGGCCATTTCTATTCTTGTTGTTAGTTCAGTTATTAAAGAGCAAAATAAGGCATTTAAAATGCATGCTTCAGAGAATTCATTTTTATCTCCAGTTTGTGTACAGAAGTTGGGGCTGATGCCAGCTAATCATGGGGAAATGCTTATCATGACCTCCCGATATAATGCTTTTGTTTATTTTCTATATGCCTACCCCAAAAACAGTCAAGCATGCTGTAAGTGTCAAGATTTAGGAGACTGGAAAACACTTCCAGCACAGTTATAACATGAGTATTTTATGAATACTCATGTTTTGTGAGTATTTTGTGACTACTGGAAACTTCCATGACTTAGATTAGATGATTTTTAGTTTGAGAGAAATAACTATAAAAATCTCTCTTTTTGTCCCTGTAAGATAATGTTAACTCTGAACTTCATATAAATTTCTGGAAAATAGAATATATTCATCACTCAAATATGTGCTTTAAGAAATCTAGCAGGATTGGCCAGTATGGCTTAGTTGATGGGGTGTCATCCTGCAGACCAAAGGGTCCCCGGTTTGGTTCCTGGTCAAGGCACATGGCTAAGGGGCAGGTTTGATCCCCAGTCAGAGCACATGCAGGAGGCAACCAATCGATGTTTCTTGCTTCATGTTTTTCACCTTTTTACCCTCCCTTCCCCTCTCGCTAGAATCAATGAAAGAAAGGGGGGGGGTGAAGAAATGTAGTAGGTTTAACAGTAACAGCTATCTCATCAAAATAGTCACAGCTTTTACTCAAGATGTTTGTGATTAATTTTAATTTCTTGGTGTTAGTATTCTTTAGTTTACATAGAAAATAATTGTGAAGAGGTTTGATCTCAAATGGTATATTTACGTATGCTTTTGTATTGCAGATGTAAAACAAGCATTAATCCAGTGGCAGGAGCGAATTGAATTTGCTCATAAACTGTTAACTCTTCTTAATTCTTATAGTCCTCCAGAACTTAGAAATGCCTGTATTGGTAAGTTACTTAGAAAATATACCTATGTAAAACCCCAGTGAAAGAACATTTTTCCAGGTTTTTTGTTTTTTTGTTTTGGGGAGGTGTTTGGTAAGATGCGATGTTAGTTTGTAGGGTTTAGAAAACATTTGTACTTTTTATGTGTAACTTGCACTAGCCAACAGGTCCTAAGAAAATTGAGTTTTATTTCTTATTATGCCAGTAATTACCTATGTGATCATGGGCAGGTCACTTAGTATATCTAGGTCCCCTGACCTTAGGTTATCTCTAGATCTTCTGCTCTGAAATCTTCAGATCCTATGTAGGCAAGGGAGAATCATGAAAATTTTACAAAGTAGAATTGACATGGTAAATGGTTGTAGTGATTATTTCACTTTGAGTTCTTTTGCCTAAAGATACTTTGTAGTAGCTGTTCACAGACTCCTAAGTATTCTACCTTTTTATTGATGGCATATTTATGATAAAAGGATAATTTGTGCCTGTTAAAGGACCCCTCATTTTAAATTTATATTGAAATTTTTACTACCTTAGAAGACACTGTAAAGTCATCTTTAGAGACTTTCTCAAAATGGCATGAATAATTGGCTGTCATGTATGAGTAGGCAGTCTTTGCAGGCATTGACCTGTGGAATTATTGGACTACGCTTCTCCAGCGAGAGGGGAGAGGAGAGAGGCGCATAGTAGTAATCTCTATTGCCAGAACCTCTACCAGTAGCCTGTGTCATGAGCATTACACCTATGTGATTAGAGGATGAGAATCAGTCCAGCTAGCACCATGAAACACTAAAAGTAGATTAAGGATTATCCTTTAGATCTGAAGAACTTTGAACTTTAGATTTCTTTATATGTTTCTGTGGTTGATTTTATGAAGACACATAATGTGCATTAAATGTTTTCTTCAGTATACTTCTCCATGATGCTTTTCTTGGATAAACAATATACAAATAAAAAGTTTTAAATTTTAGTTTCTAAATAATGACTGCATTGTGGTTGGAAACTCTGCTGATTCTGATTTCATTGAGCATCAGACACAATTTCTCCCAGTGTCAGAAGCTAAAACAGTTTTAGACTCATTAAAACTTTCCAGCTGCTACACTGCAAATAGTCACTCCAAAAGGGTCTGTGAGTTTGACAATAATAGGTAGACGTACTCCAATTTTTTAATACCCATATTATATTTTTATTTTCAGATGTCCTCAAGGAACTTGTGCTTTTAAGTCCCCATGACTTTCTTCATACTCTGGTTCCATTTCTACAACACAACCATTGTACTTACCATCACAGTAATATACCAAGTATGTATTCATCTAGCCCAGTACTTGAATATGGTTGGCATTTAATCTTTCTGCACACTGAAACTTGGAGATTTTATACTTTTCCATTTATTCTTATTGTACACTTTTAATGTCTTAGTGTCTCTTGGACCTTATTTCCCTTGTCGAGAAAATATCAAGCTAATAGGAGGGAAAAGCAATATTCGGCCTCCGCGCCCTGAACTCAATATGTGCCTCTTGCCCACAATGGTGGAAACCAGTAAGGTATGTTGGGATGCCAGGAAAACCATGTTTCTGTAGTATACAGTAATTTGAAATTTCCCTTCTGGCAGTAATGAGTATATTAGATTTAAGTGACCATTTTGTGGATCCTAAAAAGATTAGACTCATTTGGACTTTTTCCTTTTGGTGCTCTGAAATGTTGGTTTAATATTTGAAAAATCAACAATAAGCACAAGTAGTAAGTTTTTTTCCCTCAAAAAATACCCTAATAGAAAACCTTACTAGTATTTGTTACTAGGCTAAATTATAACTGGGTCATATATCTAAACCTGAAAAGTCAAGTTAGGTACTTACTATTGTTTAAATTTGGCCATATAATCAAAGACTTCTTTTACTGCCCTTTAATTATAATCCTTTGATCTAAGCCTTATGTCACAATTGATAGATTTATCATCATTTGGAGTCTGATTTTTGTCCTCTGATGCTTATTCTAAAATAATACTAATTCTAAACTATAGAGAGAAGGTACAGAATAATTTATTTTAGTTTCAAGAATTTTCCCCCTTTATCTTTCTTCACCCCACTTCATTCACACTCTCCCTTGCCCACTATCTTTGTATCTTAAATATACTTAAGTTCTTAGAAGATAAACTATTAAAATAATTAACACTGTAGTAGCCATTACAGAAATAATTTGGAATCTACTTCAAAAGTCAGATTTAATTTATTCTTCTTGATTATATGTCTGTAGAGCTAAATAAAGTGTCACATTTTAAACTCTTACAGTAATTTCTTTATTAAAGTATATAGACATAATGGGTAATTTTAATTGACAGCATTTGCACACTGAAAATAAACTTGTGACAATTAAGATCTTAATAACATTACTAGAAACTTGGAAATTAAAACTAGATTCTTATAGAATTTAAATATTTAATCAGCTTTTTAGTTAAATTTATTACATTTGCACAAAATATGCTCTTTAATTTATTATACAATTAAAGTGCAACCATTTTATCATCTTTAACCTTCAGGGCAAAGATGACGTTTATGATCGTATGCTGCTAGACTACTTCTTTTCTTATCATCAATTCATCCATCTATTATGCCGAGTTGCAATCAACTGTGAAAAATTTACTGAAACATTAGTTAAGCTGAGTAAGTATAAAAGATGAGCAGTAAATTCCACTGAATTATTTTAAGCCCCTAGTCATTCAGGAAGGGGAGGAAAAAAAATGAGACAATCCTTTTTTTATTTTTTAAAGTGAATGTTTAAAAATATTAATCTTGGGAACATTTTTATTTTTATTAAGAAAACACCAACTTACTGGTTTCCATTGAATAGTTCTGCCCAGAGTTTCAGCTGGCCTATAAGGGAGTGTGGAGTAGGGCTGATCACTTTTTGGACCTAGAAGCCCAAGTCCTCCTCCATCTGCCCAGCAGAATTTAAAAACCAAAAACAGAAACTGCTCTGATTAGGGAGACAGGCTTAGATGGACTTCCCCACCCCTGATCTTGAGGTTGAGATCTATAGTGCCAGCTGTGCTTTGGTAACACCAAGAGCAAGCTGAGTGGGCTTGCTAGGGTGAAGCAGAGGTGCATATATGAGTAAATTAGGAGGTAAGTCTTTTAAAATAGAGAGGTGAGTAAGTAGGGAAATTTGCAAAGGAATATGTGAGAAATAGAAAACAAAACCATCAGTAAATTATGAAGGGGGAAGAAAACTCGAATTAGTTAATAAGTAATATGGTCTCTCCAAGCATGTATGTGAGAGCCATTATAGAATGCTCCCTTTGGGTGACTTTCATTTAGCTGATAAGTCGTTGGAAGACGTGTAGCCGCCCCCTCCAGATGTCCCCTATCTCAGGACCTCCAGAGTCCCCAGGCTCTGTGTGTCTTACTTCTGTGGGGATGATCCAGGATCCTCTCCAGTGTTCTGTAGTTTTATTTCAGAGCATGGGAAATAAAATACTCATGGACTTAACACCAAGGTCAAGAAATAGAATATTACCACACCCTAGGAATCCCCTTGTTCTCCTTCTCAATCACCTCTTCCTGTGCCAAAAGGTTTTGATCCATTATAGGTAGGGCAAAAGATGTGACCATACCTTAGGTTTTATTATCCAAGGAGAAGAAAGTGGTAATAGCTCTCAGGGATAATTCCTCTTCAGAAAAACCATCTTATTGGTAAGTGATTAGAGCATCTCAGATTTGAAAGGTTGCTCCTTCTACCTGTTCTCATTAGCTGGAGATAAACACATGCACACACACTGCTGAAGTGCCAACATGGGTGATGGGAGGGGTGAGGATATGCTCAGATTGGCCATTTAATGATTACACGGTTGGGTTGTGGCACTTGGTTAAAAAGCTAAAACCTAGCAGTGGCAGTGATCAGATGTGAGAGAATAACCAGGAGTTCTGGTAACACAACCTTGCTTCCAAATAAGGAGGGAAGCTTATAAAAAGATGCTTATCTTAAGAAAAGTTCTTGGTAATTGTGTTCATATGGTTTATACCAAAAATTATGTGAGGAGCTATTTTAGCTACTTTAACAGCTCTGACCAAATAATGGAATGTTCAACCCTGTTTGGAACTGTCTTCCTTATCAATACAAATACACAGTTTCATGGAAGTTAAACACGGAGGAAAGAAGGAGGACTGAAGAAAAGAGCAACACACTTAACCATCCACATATGCTACATCAGCTTTCATAATATTTTGTGCTCTCGTCACTCTTATAAACATGAAGCACTGTTGATGCTGTCTCATGGTGTTTAGTTCTCTAGATGCGCACTATTTTATGGACCTTTCTGTGAGGATGGAAATATTCGCCAACTGTATCATCATCCATCATATGATAGCCACTAGCCATGTGTGAGTGTTGATAACTTGAAGTGTGACTAAGGACCTGAATTTTTATTTTAGTTAATTTTAATTAAATTTAAAGAGCCAGAGTGGCTAGTGGCTACTATATTGAATAGCACGGCTCTAGATAGAGACCAAAACCTTCACAAATTGAGCAGGACAAAAATTTTTCATAATTATATCTTAGGTAAGGCAGAAAAGTGGTATGAGGTAAGACAAAGACCTAAAAACATCGCTTTCCTTATTTTTTTTATAAATGGAGAGCTTAAGTCTTGGTACTTTGAAGTTAACTCCTTCTTCCAGCTGAAGTGTTTATTTCCAGGGAGAGGCCCTAGGAAAGGGCTTGAGCAAAAGCAAAGCCCTCATTAATTACTATAGTGGGAAGCAGAGAGTTGTAATTTGTATAATTTCTTCAGAAGATTGTATTTGGCAACAAGGAGAGGAAAGGGTAAGTTTAAATTGGTTATGTTTTTAATTATTTAAGTCTTGAGGTTAGATGGTCCAGAATATTGTGACTGTAGATGGGATTGTCTCAAGACCCATACTGAATTGCGAGCCATTTCCAGTTTTGAAGAAAAGTCTTTGTAGGAATTCTCATATGGGTAACTGAATAGATTTTAAGTTGTTAGGAGATAGAAAGGAATTATGTAGTAACTGTAGATTAGAATTGCAGGGGACAGAGTTTCAAGTACTAAACAGTAAACAAAGGGCGGGTGGTGGAAGTACTTTTGAAGTGAGGACATCAGGTGTGGGGGTAGGGGAGACAGAAGTGGGAAGAGAATTCGGCGGGGGGGGGGGCGGGTGAACAAAGTTACTGACTGCCATGTGAAATAACAGTGTGTCTGAAACCACAGTATTTTGATATTTTAAAATAGCAGAGTTTAGCTAGAAAAGTTAGGAAAAAGAATAGGAAGAGGGACTGGCACTATTGATTTCTAAAATACTTACTAAAGGTACAGTAATTTTTTAGTTTTATTTTAAATATATATGGAGTTCATAATTCAAACTATTAAAAAGGTACATACACATCATCATATCCCAGACCTGCCCCCTACCACTTTTACTCATTGTTTATCCTTTTATTTTTTAAGTATAGAAACAATAAATATGGGTTTATTTTTGTCCATTTCTTAAGTAAAAGTAAACTATAATGATTAAAACTATGTGATAGTTTTAAAATATTTTTAATATGCATGATTGGGGAAAGAAGAATCTTACAATACTATGAGTCAGTCTGGGGAGGCAGTTTGGCATTATATACTTAGATTGTTCATGCTCTTTGATCCACTAATACCAGATCTAGAAATCTGCCCTCTCTACTCAAAGCATGTATAATAATATACACAGGGTGTTTTATGTTCACTTGGTTTGGGCTAGGTAAAAATTGGAAACAACCCAATGTCCATTAATAGAAGCTTAGTTAAGTAAACCAAAGTTTATCTAACTGTTAAGATATAAAGACAGGAATTGACTGTGGCTTACATGAAAAAAAAAATTGGAAAACTGCACAATATGACTACATTCATTTTTTAAAAGGGACAAAATCACTCGGTATATTGAAAAAAAATTCATAGAGGATTAATCTCTAATTGTATAAAGATAAAATTATGGGGTGTCTTTATGTTCTTGATCATTATTTGTAATGATCATGCATTGGTTTTGTATTGGGAAACAAATAAAGTAATATAGAAAACTAGTACTGCAAATTCTGATACCATTTTCTTTAGGTGCTATATAGTTCATTCAGAATTAACACGATGCTCAAGTAGAATTAAACTTAATAACAAATCCCTATATTTCACCATTTACTTAAGTAATTTTCATTTTCAGAGCAAAACTAAAATCCCTCACCGTTACTATTTAATATTGTTTTGGAAAGCTTTCACTAATAACCAAAATAAAAAATTGATCTTCTTTCTTTTTTAAAAAAAATAGATTTTCTTGCAAGTAACATTATGATGTACCTAGAAAATCCACAATCTTCAAATCTCTAGAATTTAAAAAATTAGTTTGTAAAAGTTAATATATTAAAATTTCAAATTATAAAAAGCATAGCCCTGATTCATGCTTTATCTTTAGTAGACATATTTATAATTCTACCTGTTATACCAGTTTGTTAGTTTACTTAGAGAAAGAACTAACATAGGTGTCTGAATGGTCTATGGTAGGACCAGAGGATTTTTTTTTTTCTAGTAACCTATATGGGAAGCTAAATAGACGACAGTAGGTTACTTAGTAGGTATGATACCAGAACAAGAAGGATTAGAAGCATCAATGTGTGACAGTCTTAGGCTAAGATGATGATTCAGTCTCACACTGCAGCCTTAGTTGTGGGCCTTTCATCCATAGGCTAAAGCTGTCACTTCCTGTGGATAATGATTGAATATGAAAAATGCTCCTGTAGAAGACTAGACAATCATAGCTCAGTTCAGATGGGAGAAACCCTAACTAGTAACTACACATAAGAAATATTTTATCCCCATAGCAATCATCTGAACTACAGTTTTACCTACAAAAGCAGTTTTTAAAAGATTTTTTTAATAACATACTGAGCAACTTCCGCAGTATGTTACTAATGAAGAAAAGATACGTTTGCAGCAATTTTTTTATTGTATATTAGGTCCTTCATGAGTGGGGATGAAGAAAGATAAGTGGTACAGAAGCCAGTGGGTTTTAGGCCTGCCCATCCCATTTCACTGATACAAGGCTTAGATGTGTTCCTGAGAACTGTGGTGATTGCGTCTCCCTGTGCTTTCCACCCAGTGAGACTCCCAGAAGGTATTGGAGGAGGAGTGTGTGGAGTAGGATGGTATTGGCCTCTACCCTGAGTCACAGAGCCAAGATGCGTCTGATCCTCAGTGTTCTTTGAAAATGCTAGAAAGAAATGGAAACTGTTGCTCTGAAGGGATGGCCTTCCTTCCAGAGGAGGTGCCTCTCAGAGGGAATAGGTAGGACTATGAAAGAGGTGTCTGTAGCTCACCGTAGGTGTGTTTTCCAGAGTGTGGTGTAACAGATGGTCCAGGGAAAATAGTTTTATATTAATAAGTATGTATGGATCTTACTGTATTACAAAAGTACATAACTATTACATCGAACTCATGGTTTAGAATCAGATAAATCTGAGGTAGACACAAGTGTATAGTTCACTGGCTTTTGGGATGAACCTGAGCAGGTTACATAATCTGTCTGAGCATAATTTCCTCATCCAGAAAAGGGGGCAAAAACGAGGATCATGCCTCCCAAATTGATGAAAAAAGTAACTGTGGTTATCTGACATACCTAGCACAATAGATGCCAGTACTTGCTTATTTCCTTCTTTGCTTACAAAGATATTTGTATCAGAATATCACTTGAGAGTGATCTAGATTATAGTAGGCCTCCATCGGATTCTTTGTTTATTGTGGTAATGCTGGCTTTTTGGTAGTTACAGAAGATAGAAATAAAAATTGTTTCACTTTAAGGAATATTTGGTGAAAAAAGAATAAAGACCAGAGAAACGTAAATTGAGTTATACAGTTTGCTTTCCATATGAGGGCAGCCTCTAGTTCAGGGATTGGCAAACTTTCTGCAAAGGGCTGGGTATTAAATAAATATTTTAGATTTGCAGTCCGTATACAGTCTCTTTCACATATTGTTTGGCTGTTTTTGTTTTGTTTTTACAATTCTTTAAAAACTTTTGTGTTAGCTCACATGGCCAAAAAAACAAGCTGTCGGCCAGTGTGCTAGCCCCTGCTCTACTTCTGTGGGTAATTATGCAGTGACCAACAGTTTCGATGACATGCCCTTGTTTGCTTATGTATATTGGGTAAAGGAGAAAGAGGATGGAGTTAACTTGGATCTTTACAAAGGGATTAATCTTGACAGGAAAACAAATAGGCTTACCCACAAAAGGGAGTCTAGGCATCCTTGGATGACTAAACTGGGTGACTGATCTGACTTCCCTTTTTAAAATTTTCTCAAATCCTTGGTCTAACCGTACTTTGGCAAATAGGAGCCTGCATGCTGCTTGTTTTTATATAACCAATGAGCTACCTGTAAGCTTAGGAGAGCTTTTACTTTTTAGGTAGTTAAAAAAACTAGATCACTAAATATTTTATAACACATGAAAACCACATATGAGATTTAAATAACACCTTCTTAAAGTTTTATTGAAAGATAGCCACACCCATTCATTTAGTGTCATCTATGACTGCTTTCACATTTCCTCTGCAGAGTTGAGTAGTTGTAACAGATCAAAAGGCCACAAATACTAAAATATTTACTGTTTGGACCCTATACAGAAAAGTTTGCTGACTACAGGTATAATTTTTCATAATTTCTTTTAATGGAGGAGATAGCTTTTCTTGTGTTTCTCCTTCTCCACCATTATACTTTCCCTGGGGCTGGGAATATGGAGGATGGGAAATTGACTTATGACTGTAGTATTGCAATTTCTGTGCTTTGAGAGGTAGGAGGGCAGCGGGTAGGGGAACAAATTTCTTAAAGACATACTTGACATCTGAACAGTGAAGAAGTGGAAAGTTTAAAACAATACAGGTTCCAGATAGGACGGTGACATACAGCTAAGTATGGTCTATCCAAAAGATCCTGGGGACGGGGCTAGAAGCTGTTAGACTCAGCAGTGTTGACCTAAATCTACCATGAAGATAATTCTCCCTGTCTTTAAAAGAAGTAAGGTAAATGGGGAAGTAACAACGTGTTCTCTAATTCTCCATATCCTCTTTTTGACCTTATAAAAGTACATGCGTGCGCACACTCCCCTCCCACACCCTCCACCACACACACACACACCTTGCAGTCTAGCTCTTGCATGATGAAAATTCTCTTAATAGTATCTTAATCCAAGAAAGCTTTGGAACCAATTCGCAGTAACTTTTATTAAATTGTTCCAAATAAAGCTCCAGTACTAAAAAAGCATAATTGTTTAAGTTGCCTCAGATCCTTCTGGGAATGAGGTATAGGATATAAATAAATGCAAAGTGTACTGCATTCTAAATTATTTAATTGGTTAAAACATTGGAGTAAATTCTTCCCTTTCAGTACTTTACATATTTCTAACGTAGAAAATATGCATAGTTATAACTAGAAATAGCTATTATATTGTACCTACAGTTTAATACCTCAGTAGTGTAATTTATAACCTATTCTGATTTCTTTTCAAATATTAGGTATCCTAGTTGCCTATGAAGGTTTGCCACTTCATCTTGCACTGTTCCCCAAACTTTGGACTGAGCTATGCCAGACTCAGGTAAAGAAAATGAGTTTTAGATGATTTAGTCTTTAATCTTATCTGACCCATGTGGTCAGTAATTTTAGGAACAATTGGTTGAAAATTGGCTGGACATTGGGGCTATTTTAGAATCCTGGTAGGTAAAATATGATTAATGGAAATAATAGCTATTAAACATTGGGCATCTAGTTGCCCTTTCAAATTTTTTACTTTGGCAGATTTGTATCACAGGATGTTTCAAATAAGCTGTTTATTATCGAATTCCTCATTTATACATCAATATCAACAGTTGTAAAAATCCAAAATGGAGATCTTAGGGGAAGAAGACATAGGCTACTTCTTGCTCTCCCTGTCCTGCCCCCATCTGTCTCTTATTTCTCTCCACCATTCCAAAAGCTCTAGCAGAAACTATTTCAGCAGTCCTCCTTTTACCTCTTACTTACCTGTTACCTCAGAGTAATTTTTCAAGTCTGATACACTTTATTTTCAACAGTCTCATTGAGAACAGGAAACACTATACCCTTCCTACCTTAGGTATCTAAGAGCCAACCCCTTAAAATAAATTGAGCACCCAAATAATGCTTGTCAAATTGTGGAGGGAGAATGGCAGGGAGAGGGGAGAAACTAGATTGGTCCTAAGGTTGGGCTCATTCCTTAGATCAGGCATAAAGGATCCCCACTCTTTTAGACCCTGAAAAAAACTATTGTTTTCCTGTCTGATTGCATCTGCTCATTTCCAAAGAAAGAGATGAGTTTATTAATCTTCCTTAGCCGTAAACATTTACCCACATGATAGTATCTGACTGAGTCTGGTCCATTAGTGATCTGCATGTTCTCCTAGTGGATGTGTCACTTGGTAATGTAGTTATTTCTATCTCCTTGTCCCACACTGTGAGCTCCTCAAATGTAGAGACTTTATCTGAGTCATCTCTGTTTCCTGAAGAAATGTCATTTTTTTTTCTGTAGTAGGAATCTTTGAAAGGCTAGATACATTGATCACATGATTTAATATTTAGTAGACATTCAGAATATGACTTGCTGGTTGATTTTTGAGCTGAGTGGCCTATTCAGTAAATTGAAGCAGATCTCTGCCTTTTCCCTCTCTGTTGCTGATCTTTTCTTTCTTCTTGATTTGGGTGGTTGCTTTATTTTAGAGGGTGAGGAGTATTCCTGTACGCTGCCACCACCTACTGTTTCCCTATTGCTCTGCACTCTACTACTCCCTTTATTTTCCACAGAATTCACCGTCCGCCCCTCCCACTTCCCTTAAAACAAAAGCATACCAACCCAACTAAGGCTTCCAAAGCCCCTGCCAGCCATCCTGTGCAGGAAACACAGGCAGTAGGCAGAGGCTATGACTGGTAGAATAAAGCATATTTTCCTGACACCAACAATCTGAAGACTTGGGTCCTGGTCCTTCTCAACTCCTAATTTCTTGGGTGATCTTGAGCATTTTACTTACACAGTTGCTTACTGTAATAAAACATTTAAGTATATAATGTACATATTATCTAGATGTCCTATTTTTCAAAGTCTGTTTTGTCTTCCATGTCAATGATCTATTATTAAAACTCATGTAAGTAATCTAGGGAATATATCTATTTAAAGACATACTACTTGTGTTTAAGAGCCATGACCATTTGAAAACAGGAAAACCAAATTTTAGTAAAATTTCAACATATTGGACCCACTAATTCTCTGTGTGAGGCAGTTAGGAAAAGAAGTTTGCTGCTTACCTTTGCACTATGATGAGGGGAGAAGATTTTAACAAATTACTGCTAATGAGATCATACAGTAAAGGTTGTAACTCATTTTAGAGAATAAATTTAATTCTTAAAATTTTCTCTACATGTGCTTTGGTTACCTATTAACTATCCATTAATTCGTTCCCTAAAAACATTCTGTTTGTCCAGTCTCTTAATTGTAGATACTAAAGCTGCATTTTTTTAAAGAAAATGATTGTTCGGTTTTGCCATTCAGACTTTTTCTAAGTCTCCCCCTGTAGTTCTCAGTCATGTAGTCCCAGTTACTATTTCATTGAGCGGGGGGGATGGTTGCTGTGACTGAAAGTTCAGTAGACTGAGATAAAGGTGGCTTTTCTGGTAGGACTTACAGACTCCAGATGTACATGGTAAGCAGTGCGTTTAAGGTTTTTAGTGTTTACCCACCAGAACTTCTTCTCCCCACTTTAGTCTGCTCTGTCAAAAAACTGCATCAAGCTTTTGTGTGAAGATCCTGTTTTTGCAGAATATATTAAATGTATCCTAATGGATGAAAGAACTTTCCTAAACAACAACATTGTCTACACATTCATGACTCATTTTCTTCTAAAGGTATGTTGTACTTTGAAAACTCAGTATGTTACCTCCAGTTAGTTAATGGTTGTGTTTTCATTATGTTAGTCTTGTGGAGATTTTTTTCTTTATCTCTTTTTTTCAGGTTCAGGGTCAAGTGTTTTCTGAAGCAAACTGTGCCAATTTGATCAGCACCCTTATTACAAACTTGATAAATCAGTATCAGAACCTGCAATCTGATTTTACCAATCGAATTGAAATGTCCAAAGCAAGTGCTTCATTAAATGGGGTAAGAACTGTGGAAGGGAGTAGTCATAAACTTCAGAACTTTCCTTAAACCAACTCTAAAATTGGGTTTAGTATGAGTTTGGTATTATTATCATAGCTTTAACTTACTATTCAAACTCTAGAAGTCAAATATGATGAAGAAACTAATTAAATTTTTAAAAATTTGCTCACATTATACTCTGGTTTCTCTTCAGATCGTATAAATCTTTCGCCTGTTAAAAATTTGCTCACTATGCCCTTTGTGTATATAGCACACACCTTCTACTGCATTAGAAGCCATGAGCTAATGTCATCAATGGCAGTAGGACCATTAAAAGACATTTCCTTTATCTTTACTTTTTTTTTTTGAAACAATTACTTGTGATGTTTTTGTTACTGCCTATGGCTCGTGAGTAACCAAACAATCAGATTAATGATCTGCCTATTATAAAGCCAGTCAAAACTGGGAAATTAGTAAGTTGCCTTGTGTGGACTCCCAGGATAGCCATGTCATAGAATAGTGGAACCTGGAGATACGTGCTGGCATTTGTCCAGCAGTAGCCTTCCAGTAACACAAGGCTTGGGTGCCAGAACAGATTACAGAGAAGAGTGAGCAAGGCTTGTTTTCCACATCTACCCAAAATTAGCGTATTTAAGAAACTGATTTCTGGATTAATAAAGCCTGAATTTCTCATGGGTCATTCAGGGTTTGTTTTTTAAGTTCCTACATGAATTCTATTATTGATTTTCCCTACTCCCACCCCCTTTTTCAGAAAACACTATTTGAGTCTTCAGTCTGACTTATTTTAATGGTGTGGTACATAAAATAATGGTATTAGTGACTTAGAACCAATGAGATACAGTATCATACCATTGGCTTTCTAGTTTCATTCTTGTAAAAAGCCAGAGAAGCTGTGGCCAGGTAGCTTAGTTGGTTAGTGCTGTCCCCATACACAAGGGTTGTGGATTCAGTCCCCAGTCAGAGCACATACAAGAAGCAAGCAATGAATGCATAAATAAGTGAAACAAGTTAATGTTTCTCTCTCTCAAAACACACACAATAAATTATTAGGCCCTGGCTGGGTGGCTCAATTGGTTGGAGTGTTGTCCTGTACACCAAAAGGTTGCAGGTTTGATCCCAGTCAGGGCACATACCTAGGTTACAGGTTCTATCCCTGGCCGGGGCACATACAGGAGACAGTTCATCGATGTTTGTTTCTCACATGGATGTTTCTCTCTCTCTCTCTCTCTTTCCCTCCCCCGCACCCCCCGTTTCTCTCTGAAATCAATAAACATATCCTCGAGTGAGGATTTAAAAAAATCAGGGTAGATGCCTGGGAAGGTAAATATGTGCATTGAACTGTAAACAAAGTGTGTCAGATGTGGCTACAGAATTTGAAATGTTCATGTCTGGGTTTTTGTAGGACCTACGGGCACTTGCTTTGCTCCTGTCGGTACACACTCCCAAACAATTAAATCCAGCTCTAATCCCAACTCTGCAAGAGCTTTTAAGTAAATGCAGGACTTGTCTGCAGCAGAGAAACTCACTCCAAGAGCAAGAAGCCAAAGAAAGAAAAACTAAAGGTTAGCTTTATGGACTAGTATTACCTTCAGGGTGGGAGGAGGGAATACACTTGGTATAACTGACTGTACAGTAGGCTTTGTATTCACTTGGGCCTCCAAAATACTATAAATGCTGAAGAGGAAATTTTCCATACACACTGCCCCCCTCAGTGTGAGCTTACTGACTCCTTTCACAGAAGTGTTTGATGTCTTCACAGATGATGAAGGGGCGACTCCTGTTAAAAGAAGGCGTGTTAGCAGTGATGAGGAGCACACTGTAGACAGCTGCATCAGCGACATGAAAACAGAAACCAGGGAGGTCCTGACCCCAACTAGCACTTCAGACAATGAGACGAGAGACTCCTCAATTATTGATCCAGGAACTGAGCAAGATCTTCCTTCCCCTGAAAATAGTTCTGTTAAAGAATACCGAATGGAAGTTCCATCTTCGTTTTCAGAAGACATGTCAAATATCAGGTCACAGCATGCAGAAGAACAGTCCAACAGTAATAGATTTGAAGATTGTAAAGAATTTAAAGACCTCCACTGTTCCAAGGATTCTAACCTAGCTGAGGAAGAATCCGAGTTCCCTTCTACTTCTATCTCTGCCGTTCTATCTGACTTAGCTGACTTGAGAAGCTGTGATGGTCAAGCTTTGCCCTCCCAGGACCCTGAGGCTGCTGTATCACTCAGTTGTGGCCATTCCAGAGGACTCTTCAGTCACATGCAGCAGCATGACATTTTAGATACGCTGTGTAGAACCATCGAGTCCACGATCCACGTGGTCACAAGGATATCTGGCAAAGGAAACCAGGCTGCTTCTTGACATGAGGTGTCGCATGTCTACTTTTAAGGCTGCCCCCGCCCCCCAATGCTGTTTGTATAAGTTTTGCTTATTTCGGTTTTTGTGCTTCAGTTTGTCCAGTGCTCTCTGCTTGAATGGCAAGATAGATTTATAGGCTTAATTCTTGGTCAGGCAGAACTCCAGATGAAAAAAACTTGCATCTTCAGTATACTTTCTAAAGGGCAATCAGATAATGGATATGTTTTATGTAATTAAGAGTTCACTGTAGTGGCTTTCATTTAATATGGCTGTCTGGGAGGAACAGGGTTCCCTGGCCCTGTACAATGTAATTTAAACTTACAGCATTTTTACTGTGTATAATATGGTGTCCTCTGTGCCAGTTTTGTACCTTATAATAGAGGCAGATTGCCTCCGATCGCTGTGGTTCTTATTATCAAAATTAAGTTTACTTGTATACGGAACAACCACAAGAAATTTGATTCTGTAAAGAATCCTCTTTAGCTGTGGCCTGGCAGTATATAAATGGTGCTTTATTTAACAGAATACCTGTGGAGGAAATAAAGCACACTTGATGTAAAAATAATTGTTTTATTTTTATTGACATGACTGATTGCTATTCTGTGCACTTAATTAAACTGATTGTGATGACTTTTCATTTGTTTACATACGTTGCTTCAGTCTTCACAGATGAAAGTAATCAGAAAACTGTGAATTGGGGAAGCACTTAACTATTATATTCTATTTCATTAGAAGTGTTAGTAGCAGTCCAAAACGTAACTTATTCCCATAGACTTTTCAATCCTGTCCACCATGAAATGCTTAACTGCTACAGGGAGAACAATACAACCAGCCCGTCCTCACTTCAACATGCTTCCACGTGCAACATGCCACTGTTTCACTACCTAAAAACTACCCACCTTACAAACCCTAAAGTGAATAAAGGAATGATATCAACATGCCACTTATTTTTGTCTTCCTGAACTAAAACTACAGCTGAAAGTAAGCTTGCTACAAGGACAAGCTTTAGGTTAGGAAACTGCAACTATCCGTACTCAGGGATTCAGTCTTGTCTCAGAGGAGCATCTATCGGAGGTAAGGTTAAATACTTAATTTCAGGTTGCTTGCTGCTGCTAATTCAATGCAGGGTCTAATCATAGGAAAGATTCAAACAATGCTTTAAATTCTGTAAAAGTTCATGGATTTTACCCACTATAAATTAAGGAGTTCTTTTTTAAAAGAAATAATAGGGAAGAAGTAATGACACTTTTTCTGCTTATAAAAAGTAATGCCCTTATAAAATCTTGTAATTCAACCATTTGGAGTGGTCAGCCGCAGTAAACCTTTTATTTCTTCAAAATGCTGTTTCTGCCAACAGAATTTCATGTTCTCTTCTTTACAGACAGGAACTCCTTTACAGTCCAACTGTAATTCCGTCTGCCCTACAGCAGGCACAAAATTCAGTACAACTGTTGCATAGTGTTCTGGAAGAAAAATAGGAAATATTAAGAAGAGGAACACTTTTAAGTACTACTACCTGCTTTTCACAGTGAGGGGGGAAATGGCTTGTGTATGGACTCTTAAAACAAGCAGTACTGATAACATACCTTCTGGCCAGTTCCTGCATCTCCATTTCATGACGATCTTTTCATTTGTTAACTGGAAACCAAAGAAGACATTCTATTGAAAACATCTTAAAATTTCCTACAGTACTATACAGAAAAACACCCAAGCCTTTCATCAAAACCCCTATGTACCAAAAGTAATCAATGAACAGTTCCATTGGAATATACAGTTCCATCTTCCAGTTTGTATGTCTGCACCATTGTAGAGTTCATTGTCCCTAGTGCCAAAATGTCCATAACAGCAGTTAATATCAAGGACAGAAGTGTAGTAACATGGGTAACAAAAACAGAACCAATGTCAACTGATATCCGGCAATGCAGACCCCAGTGATTTAGGTGGCAGAAAGCTGAACGTTGTACACAAAGATTTGAGAGAATCTTACTGTTCTAAAATCACAAGCATTTGCTCAAATACTGTGACACTAAGGCTTCAACTT
Organism: Desmodus rotundus; assembly: GCF_022682495.2. NCBI lineage: Eukaryota > Metazoa > Chordata > Mammalia > Chiroptera > Phyllostomidae > Desmodus > Desmodus rotundus. The sequence continues at coordinate 136,480,280 of NC_071391.1, read as the reverse complement.
TCTCGTTATATGAAATATTTTTTATTTGCTCTATAACCAACTATATAAAGTTCTCAAGTTTCTGTGAGCTCAGATAAAAACCCAAAGCAAGTTAAAAATGGTATTAATTTAAAAAGCAATATAAACAGAAACAGGAATCAGTCCCCAGCTTACTTTCTTTAACCATAAGATTACTTACCAGTTCTATATATTCACCGGTGATATTCCCATCAAACATTTGGAATCTCCCTCCCTTTTCAGCTTCTAATATGGCAGGAGATTTAGAAAATTTTTGTACCAACTAACCAAGAAAAACATAGTAAGACACATTATTTCAGCATGTAAGAATTACTATGGGTTTTTTTTAAGTTCTGAATATGCAGCTTGTAATTAGTTTAGCTTTCTCTCTTTTTCTCTCTTGCAGAGGGAGAAAATGAAGTAAATGAATGTGTCCCCTAATTGTTGATATATTCCTCCCAAGATGTCCATCCTTCCCCTCCATCAAATATTTCAGAAGCTACCCTGAAGACTTTTATCCCCACACTTCTAGATCCCTTCAGTAAGGAAGACAAAAAGACCGGCTCCAGTTCTTAGTGGCACATTTCCTCCAGTATCAGCGTTTAAGGTCCTCACTTGAAAAGTTACTTACATCTTTCACAGTGAAGATGCTGTACAGCCGTTCCACAGCTGTGTCGAACAGTTCCGTCATGTGCAGTGCTACAGTGGGAATCCTCACACCAAGGGGCACCTGAGTCTCGAGAAGAGGTTCCAAAGAATAATTAGCATGCCAAGAGATAAAGCTGCTTAAATTTAAAAATTCAGTCTTCCAGGCTTAATAAAACACTAATATATCCCAAATTCCACACTACCCGTTCCAGAAACATGGACATAGGATGAAAAGGTCTCGGCACCACCAGTCCTGGCCTTTACTTTGGAAACAGTGCTTATTATTCCTATGAGCTCTTAAACTCTGTTCTATTCCCAAGCTATGACTTAACACCCCAAATCCTATTTGGACATATAAATATGGACCAGAAGGCATGAAGATAAGCAGATTTAGGACAACAGCACATAAGGACCAAGAGTGTCAATTTACAGTACCAGATTCCAAGAGCAGGATCTAACACCTCCCAATCCAAAGTTTGGAGAGAAGATTGGTCCGCTGTGGTATGTGTGAGCTTCAAAATCTCCTGGTTTTGTAACCTGCTGTCTACCAAAGAACTGTGCCTTTAAAAGTCTTCAACAAAATTCAGTATTTCATCTTCCCAAAAGGTGTTTATACATTCCGTTCCATCAAAGATGCAAGTCTTACCACTTCCCCCCCAAAAAGGCAGAGGATGTAAGGGTGGATTAACTGGCCCTCCTTGATGTTCTGTAAAACCATCATCGAAAGGGTGTTGAGAGCTTTGAAGAATTCACACTAAGCCCCTTCTCTACATACCATCAGAGATCATACCTGCAAGGTATTCTCACTCAGTTTCCTTTTAATAGTCAGTTCCTGTGTTGCTGTGGCTTTTGTTGGTAAAATCATTCCCATCGTAAATTCTACAGAGAAAAATGGGAGATGGTTTTAATAAGGAACTTTTTCTTTTTCAGCACAAATAGGTAGAAAACCCAAAACAATATAGGAAAATAAAAGAACTGATATTTATGAGAATTCCTAAATCATTTTGAGGATTTCAAGACCATTTAATTTTTATATATATGTAAAACTAGTGAGTTATAAAACAAAAAAAATGCCTTTTATTTCATTTTCAAATGCCTCACTTTTATCTATTTTTGTTGATAAATTAACAAAAATTTCAAATGTTGTTTTCCAAAAAGCTCAGTTAACTACTAACAGCTTTATGGCCTTCGTGTACTGTCAAAAGCGTACCTCATGTACTCTAGAGACACTTTCTCATTGCGTCACCACCACCTCACGAATACCAGCCTCACTGTATTCCCACCTGTGGGCCAGCCACATGTGTGGTCTCCAGGGGAAAGTGGCAACCTCAAATCCGTCTATGCCAACACCTAGACACATAGCAGAATCCAAGGATCATGTGCAGACATACAGGCTCTTGGCCATTTTGCCTGGCAAGTAACTTCTCTAATTTAGGTAAAACAATAAATAATCTCACTTCCACACAGTGTAGGGATTATCTAGGTAAACCTCAACTACACCTGTATTACCTACAATCACTTTCATTCATTCATTCATTCAACAAAGGTTTATTAAGCACCTACTATGTGCCAGGCATTGTGCTAGATGCTGGAGATAACAGCAATGAACAAGACAGACACCTTCCATGCCCTCAGGGAACTTAGGGTCTAGCAGGGAAGACAGACATTAAACAAGTAATTATACAAATGACTGATTAAATAATTATCATTCCAGAAAACTATTAACAATTCTGTAGGCAAAATGGTTCACACTGCAATACTGATAATCACTAATTATGGCCTTACTCATGACTAGTTCTCAACATCCACACTATAGTTTATCCTGCAGCATGAAGAGTTAGTTTCTGGAGCCTGAGATATCAGCCTACCCTGCAACCCAGACCACAGTGCAGAGCATAACTTGGGTAAATAGAAAAGGGACCCCTGGGGTCACAAGGGATGCCTTCTTTACCCGTCTTTAGTGCCTTCAGGTAATCTCCAAGGGCCTCCCTGACCTTGGCGGTGCCTGCGGTTTTCATAAGATCCTTCAGAATATCCCCATCTCCTTTCTTTTTACTCACGTTCACCTACAAATCAGAAAAATACAAACCTAAGAAAAACCTGGTTTGATGTATTCTTCCAACACTGGGACATGTGACTGTGAGGGAAAGGAAAGAAGTGGCTCCACCACAGCTGTGACAGGATTCTTCCTGTAGTTTGAGAAGGTGTAAAGGGTTTTCAATCAAGGCTCCATTGACTGGGTTGGCCAAATACTGAATGGACTTCTAAGAATGTGAGCCCCATAATTTGCATTCAAAATTTTATATGTATATTATATTGATGATACAGTCCATGGCTTTTATCAGGGTCTAGAAATGCGCTGTCTGTATGGTAGCCACTAGCGCCATGTGGCTACTGAGCACTCAAAATGTGGCTGGTCTGATTTGAGATGTGCTAGAAGTGTAAAGAAATACACACCAAACTTGAAAGACTTAGTACCAAACAAAAAAAAGTAAAGTAATAATTTTGATATTAATTACATGTTAAAATGGTATTTTTATATATTGGGTTAAATAAAAACATTAAAATTAATTTCACCTGTTTCTTTTAACTTTTAAAAAAATATGGCTGCTAGAAAATCCTAAATTCTATATTTGGCTTGCATACATTTCTATTGAACAGCGCTGGTCTAGAACCCCATAGCCAGTGTAATTAGGAAAAACAAGTTCCTACATAACATGGCCTTGAGCTACACATTTTTGGCAGGGAAGAAGGGGAGTTGGGAAAGGGAGAGGAAAAGGAGCAGAAGAGGAGGTAAGAAAAGAGAGGAAAGGAAGAGAGGAGAGGGAAATGGGGGGAGACGGAGAGGGAAACATCAAAATGCTCTGGGGATGCCTCGGTGGTACTTATTCTCAGAATGAAAAGTGGAGTTGGTTAGAAATCATTTAGTGTCCTGTGATTCAGCTTGTTCCAGGTACCATCTAAAGAGTCTGTTCTGTGACACCACCAAGGACTGAAACTGAGAGACCAGTTACACATGATGATGAAAACTTCTCAGCTGACGGACTGGAATATCGCAAAGTGAAATCACAGCCCCTGAGTGTAGCAACCGCATGGCTGAAGACGCGTCTGAGACGGCCCTGCTTTTCACATTTTATAACGTTCATGTAGACATGTTGCTCAGTGTGATTTAGTTTTTATATCTCTGAAAGCCTTCACATTGAACAATTTCACTAATCAAAAAAGATCTTTTGTCAAAAACCATTTGGTTTGGAAAATATAGCTACTGTACAAACTCTCTCTCCCCAGAACCAAACTCAGCTTCCAGAAGGCACTAACTGAAAACCAGTTAGGAGTTACACATGCTGTATCTCCCAAGAACTAGGAGACCTAGCCAGTCAAAAGCGATAGGTACTAACTAGTGCACAAATTATATATATTAACCAAAGGAGATCATAGCTAAAAGCTGAGAATTTTCACTATTAAAGGGAAACAGCAAAGATGCAGGGAGAACCATCAGCAAACTGCGTGCTGCCCAATCCCTTTACAGGATTAAGGGTGCCTTGCTCTACCGACTGAGCTAGCCAGGGCGCCTGACCCCAAGCCCTTTACAGTATGTACACTGTCACGTGTATCTGGTGCTATCCCTGAAAGGTTAATGAACCCCGTCCCACAGATGAGGAGACCATGAAGGCTGCAGTCACCTGCCCAGGCCCCACACCTGGTCCATGGGGCTGTGTAGGGCTCCCTCAGCTTACTCTTTCCTACACCACTGTGTGGCCCCCCACAGTGAGCAATCCTCAGCAAACGAGCCCACCACAATTCACCAAAACTACAGCACAGGAATCACACAGTCTGATGAACAGTTTTTCAAATCTTCAACACCTATAGCAGAAGCTTGATTTAAAAAAAAGGGGGGGGATCAAACGTCATCAGATACCTCACCTCAGTGTCATCTACTTCATTTTCTTCAGAAAGGTTGGGTATTTCAATCAATCCCTTGTGCTTCACACCAGATTCTTTAATTATACCTAAAATGAGCAAAATGTGTTCTTCATTTACAAAGTAACAACTGGTTTATGCAGAACTTCCCTGCATAATTGAATAGCCCACCCTCCTCACAGGGTGCTACCACAGCTGGTGACAATGCAGGCAGAAGGCTTTACCAGCACACAGGCACCAAAACTGACCCTGTTCTCCTGGCCCAAATTACAGGTAAGCCACCAGGAAAGGTGGGGGCTGAACCTGGCCTGGGAATGGGCACACGAAACCAGGGGCCGGTGGAAGCACAGGATCGGAATAAGTGGTTCTGCAACCAGTGCTGCTTTTTTCAACTCCCAAAAGTCTTTACCACATTAAAGCAGGGTAAAGGGCCATCCTGATGAGTCACAAAAGGGACGGAAGGACAGAAAGGGACAATGATGAGTTCTGATCATGAGAAAGCTCTATGTGGACTCCATGCAGTGATTTTTTTCCCAACACTGGAGTGTTGACTGCAGTGACAACATGAAGATGGCAACACAGGTTAGTCCGGAGTTTGGTCCCCTTACAAAGTGACCAACTGGCAGCTCTCTGTAGACAAGTTGCCTCTGTCAAAATCCCAGAACCAGAGGTGAGACTGCAACATCCTCCCGGACCAGAGGCAGAGAAGGACTGCGTGTGAAGGCTAAGAGGAGGAGTAACACTCTGACCAAGTCACCCCTGCCCCAGGCTGCACAGAGCCGCACTGGGAGGGCCCTACAGCAGTGTCTCCAGCGGGGGGAAAAGCACAACCTGGACATCCAGCTCCCCAGAATTGGGGGGTGCTGCCTGGGAGGCTGCTTGGGACTTGCCTCACAGGGACCACTGGGAATCAGAGGAGTGGGGGCAAGAGCTTTCAGCAACCAGCACTCAAACCTTTTTTCTTAATTTTATTTCTCCAGTTTGCATTCAATATCACTTAGTATCAGCTGCAGGTGTACAGCAGAGCGGTTAGACAGTCACGTATATTACAGCACTCACTCAGGTGTCAGTGCGGGCACTCCTGCTCGCAGCAGTACATGAGCAGAGCACCCGGCCGGTGACAACTCATCTGCAGATCCCAGTGGGTAGCCCTGTCTGGCAAGGGACCTCCCTCGGCAGTTTTGCCTGCTCGGCATCCCCAGTCAAAGGGCTGGAGCTAGCTGTAGAGCTCATTCTATTGCCCCACACAGGCAGGGCGGCTCAACTGCTGAGCACAGCCTGCAGCTCCCACAGTTCTGGAAGCCTGACCAGCAGTCCTCTCCAACTGTTGAGCGTGGCCTCTGGCCCCGCATAACTAGGGAGCCTGAACAGTGACCCTAAGCCGCCTCTGAGCCCAGCGCAAATGTAAAACACAACTTGAGGCCTCCCTTAGCCAGAGAGGGAGCCCAGTCAGTGACCCCACCCAAGTGCTGGAGACACCTCCTGACTGAGAGCCCAGACAGCAACCTTGCTCAACGGTGCAGCACAGCCAGTAGCCTACCAGCCCACCTGATCGCAAAGGCAACCTGCAGACCTGCCGAACCCGAATGCAATCTGTATGCCCACCTGATCACAGAGCACAACCTGAGGCCAGGTCCAACTGCACAGCCCACCTGAGACCCCACCTAACAGAATCCAGCCCATGGTACCATCTGGTCAGGGACTGTGGCCTGAAACCCCACCCGCCCGGGAGCAAATGCGGAGACCGGCCTACGGACTGCCCAATCACAGAGTCCAAACAGTGGCAGTGCCCTGCCGGGGAACACAGCCAGTGGCCCCACCTGACTAGAGGTAACTGCAGAGCCCAGCTAGTGGCCAGTGTGAACACAGGGCACACCTAGCCAATTGTCAGACTATATACTCAACATACGGAGAGAGAAGACTGTCGGGGCTTCTGGTCACGACGGCAACATAGGTAAATGTGGTTACTCGCATCCTCCCACAACCACATCAAAATTAAAATTAAAGTACAAAACCACCATCATTCAGAACTGCCTGAAATCGAGCTGAATGGAAGTCTTACATCTAAGGCAGGGTGTCAAACTCATTTTCACCGGGGGCCACATCAGCCTCCTTCACAGTTGCCTTCAAAGGGCTGAATGTAATTTAGGACTGTGTAAATGTAACTACTCCTTAACTAGGGGCAAGGAGCTCGGTGCTGCCGCCGGGTAGAAGGTGCTGGGCGGGATAAAACAAGGTGGAGGGCCGGATTCAGCCCGCGGGCCTTGTGTTTGCCACCTGTGCACTAAGGGTATAAAGAAGCCACACTGAGACTGGTAGTAGGGACAGAGACTCAAAACAGGCTCATCCTACACCCACGTGAGGCAGATAAAAATCACGTGGCACACCTCAGCTGTCGTGGTCCCCCCTGAGAAGAGAGTGGCCCAGCCCCACAACAGGCCCCCCAACCCAGGGTTTCAGTGTCAGGAAAAGAAATCCCCACAACTTCTGGCTGTATATACCAGCAGGATTGTAGCTGAGTAAGATAGAGGGGTTCTATCCCCTCTAGAGTCCCAGGCGGTCCTCTTACAGGGCCCACGCTCAGAATTATTCAAGACTCACCTGCTCTGAGCTCCAGCCCTAGGCAGCATCTCAAAAAGCACCAGAGACCTATGGAGAAGAACTGAATTTTCTGGCATCAGAGAGAACAGGAGGGGCAGCTTTCTCTGGCAGAAGCCATTGTTCCTTTTCTGAGCCCTCCCCCAACAGAGCCAGCAGGCAGGTGCCATATATGAGTCTCCATCACTGTGGCTAACCCTGTTTGCCCACCCTGGTGATTCTCTGAGACCCTGCTCCACCTAACTTGTGCACCCACCCAAGCTGTTTCCAGTGGCTTTTCTATATGAACAGCCGGTCTTGGCTCTCGCTTCACAGCTGATCCCATACAGTGGTTGTAGCCACTCCTTGCAGCCAATTGACCTGGGGGTAAATCTCTCCCATTGACATTCCAACAGCAATCAAGGCTCAATTACAATAGGAGGGTGTACACAGCCCACATGGGGTAGGGCGTACCTGCAGTGCTTAGCTCAGGTAAATGGGGAGGCTATGCCACTGGACCCTACAGGACACCTACTACATTAGGCCACATTACCAAGCCTGGGAGCTCTACCTAATACACAGAAACAAACACAGGGAGGATGCCAAAATGAGGAAACAAAGAAACGGGGCCCAAATGAACAAACAGAACAAAACTCCAAAAAGAAACCCAATCAAAATGGAGACAAGTAATCTTAGATGTAGTGTTCAAAACACTGGTTATAGGATGCTCAATGAACATAGAGAAAGGATAAACTTAGTAAGAGATTAAAAACATAAAAATGAAACTAGAAAACATAAAAAGAACCAGTCAGAAAAGAAGAATAAATGAAGTGAAATGAAGGATATAGGCCCTGGCCAGGTAGCTCAGTTGGCTAGAGTGTTGCCCAGATATGCCAAGGTTGCTGGTTCAATCCCTAGTCAGGGCACATACAAGAATCAACCAACAAATGCATAAATAAATAGAGCAACAAATCGATGTTTCTCTTTCTCTCCCTTCATCTCTCTCTGTCTAAAATCAATAAGTAAAAAAAATTTTAAAAAGAATACCTTACTAGGAATCAACAGTGGAATGCATGAGGCAGAAGATCAAATCAGAGACTTGGTGGATAAGGAAGCAAAAAACACCCAATCAGAACAGCAAGAAGAAAACAGAATCCAACAAAATGAGGACAGTGTAAGGAGCATCTGTGTCAACTTCAGGGACACCAACACTTGCATCATGGGAGTGCCCAAAGGAGAAGAGCAAAAGCAAGGCATTAAAAACTCACGTGAAAAAATGACGACGGAGAACTTCCATTACCTGGTGAAGAAACAGACCTATACACCTAGGAAGCACAGAGAGTCCCAAATAAGACATATCATCATTAAAATGCCAAAGGTTAAAGACAAAGAGAGAATCTTAAAAGCAGCAAGAGAAAAAAGTTAATTACCTACAGGGGAGTTCCCATAAGACTGTCAGCTGACTTCTCAAAAGAAACTTGTCAGACTAGAAGGAACTAGCCAGAAATATTCAATGTCATGAAAAGCAGGGACCTACAAACAAGATTGCTGTACCCAGCAAAGCTATCATTTAGAATTGAAGGGCAGATAAAGAGCTTCCCAGACAAGAAAAATCTAAAGAAGTTCATCATCTGCACTCCATTATTATATGAAATGTTAAAGGAACTTATTTAAGAAATAGAAGAACATCACAACTATGAACAAGAAAATGGCAATACATATCTATCAACAATTGAATCTAAAACACAAACTAAGCAAAGAAGAACAGAGATAGAATCATGGATACAGAGAGTGTTTTGATGGTTGCCAGATGGGAGGGGTGTGTAGGGGAATGGGTGAAGAGGTGAGGGGATACAGAAGTACAAATAGGTAGTTACAGAATAGCCATGGGGGTGTAATGTACAGTACAGGAAATGGAGTAGACAAAGATCTTATATGCATGACCCATGGGCATGAACAACGGGGGAGGGATTGCCTGAGGGAATGGGGGTGCTAGGTGTAGGGGGCAAAAGGGGAGAAATCAGGACAACTGTAATAGCATAATCAATAAAATGTAATTTAAAAAGAGAGAGGGAGAGGAAAGAAAGGGAAGGAAAGAATGAAGGGAGGGAAGAAAGGAGGGAGGGAGGGAGGAAGCAAGGGAGAAAGAAAGAAAAGAAAAAAAAGAAAAGGAAAGACTATTAAGCAAGAACACTATACCCAGCAAAGTTGTCCTTCAGAAATTAAGGAGTGACAAAGACTTTCTTAAACAAACAGAAGCTCAGGGTATTCACCATCACTGAACCTGCCTATAAGAACTGCTAAGGAGCACTGTTCAAACTAAAATAAAAAGATGCTAATTAGCATCATAAAAACATACAAATGAATAATATTCACTACTAAGGATAAATATATAGTCAAAATCAGATTATCTAATATTGCAATGGTAGTGTATAATGCACTTAAAACTCTACTTCAAAAGTTAAAAAAGAAACATTAAAAATAACTATAACTTATAAACACAGTAGCCTATGGTTTTTTTTTTATTACTTAAAAAAACTTTAAGTAAATTTGTAACATCCATTATATCAGCAAAAATCCATTACAGTAAATTATAACATTTAAACTAAATTGTAACATCAATAACCAACAATGTTGGGGAGAAAAAAATATAAATTTCTGTATGCTATTGAAGTTGTTACCAGTATAAACAGGATGTTACAAATCTAAGGTATTTTATGTAAGCCTCAAAGTAATCCCAGAGAAACCCCTGTAGTAGAGACGTAAGAGAGTATGAAAAGGAGTCACAGCGTACCACCTCAAATGGGTGGGCATCACACCCTCAAGGAAGATGTCAGGAGAGGAAGCAAGCAACACAGGAGCTACGAAACACTCAGGAAACAATTAACATAGTGACAACAGTAAGTCCTTACCTATCAATAATTATTTAAACATAAATGGATTAAATTCTCCAAGCAAAACACACACAATGGCAACTCGATTAAAAAATACCAAGATCTGACAACATGCTGCCTGTAAGAGGCTCACTTCAGCTTTAAGGACACACATGCACTAAGAGTGAAGGGAGGATAAAAGACATTGCAAGCAAACGGTCACCCAGAGAAAGCAGGGGTAGCTATAATTATATTAGATAAAATAGACTTTAAAAATACTCAAAAGAAATAAAGAAGATCGGTGTATAATGATAAGGGGGTGAAGAACATGTAATGATTGTAAATATTTATGCCCCCAATATTGAAGCACCTAAATATATAAAGCAAATACTAACAGAACTAAAAGGAGAAATAAATAGCAATACAATAATAGTTGGGGACTTTAGTACCCACCTCTCAACAAAGAATGGATCATCCAGACAGAAAACCAGTAAGGAAATAGCAGATTTGAACAACACTGTGTGTAGACTATATGGATCCAACAGACATGTAAGTATATCCCATCAGACAGCAAAAGAATACACACTCTTATCAAGCACCCATGGAACATTTGCTGGGATAAATCATATGTTAGGCCACAAAACAAGTCTCAACAAATTCAAAAAAGATAGAGAATATAATGAGTATCTTCTCCAACGACAAGGTATAAAACTAGAAATCAACAACAGGAAGAAAGCTGTAAAATTCACAAATACATAGAAATTAAATAAAAATATACTCCTGAACAACTAATGGCTCAAAGAAATCAAAAGGAAATTTTAAAAAATATCTCAAGACAAATGAAAATGGAAACACAACGCACCAAAACTTAAGGAATGCAACAACCGCAGTTCTAAAGAGGGAGGTTTGTAGCAATGAATTTATAAATCAAGAGGAAAAAAGTCTCAAATAAAGAACCTAACTTTATACCTCAAGGAACTAGAAAAAAAACAAACTTAGCCACAGCAGGAAAAAAAATGGGGGGAAGCAACCTACACAGATTCAATGCAATCCCAATAAAAATTCCAATGGCATTTTTCACAGAAATAGAGTAAACAATCTAAAATGTATAGGGAACCACAAAAGTTCCCAAATAGCCAAAGCAATCTTGAGAAAGAACAAAGGTGGAGACATCACATTTCCTGATGTCAAACTATATTACAAAGCTATAGTAAACAAAACAGTATGGTATTGGCATAAAACAGAGACAAATCAACAGAATACAATAGAGAGCCCCAAAATAAAACCATACACGTGTGGTCAATTATTCTATTACAAAGGAGCCAACAATACAGTGGGGAAAGGAGAGCCTCTTTAATAAATGCTATTGGAAAAACTGTGCAGCACAAACAAAAAATGTAACTGGATCACGATCTTCCACCACACACAAAAATTAACTCAAAATAAAGGATTAAAGACTTGAACGTAAGACCTGAAACCATAAAACCCCTAGAAGAAAATACAAGCATGGGTCTTGGTAATTATTTTGTGATTTGACACCAAAAGGAAAGGCAACAAGAGCAAAACTAAACCAGTAGGACTCCATCAAACTAAAAAGCTTCTGCAGAGCAAAAGAAACAATCATCAAAATGAAAAAACAGCCTACAGAATGAGAGAAAATATTTTCAAGCATTATCTGATAAAGGGTTAGTGTCCAAAATATGTAAGGAACTCATACAACTTAATAGCAAAAAAATAAAAAATCCCATTTAAAAATGGACAAATGACCTAAATGGATATTTATGCAAAGAAGATATTCAAATGACGGTCGACAGGTACATGAAAAAGTGCTTAACATCACTCATCCTCAGGGAAAGCAAATCAAAACCACAATGAGACATTACCTCACACCTGTTAGAATGGTTACTATCAAAACGAGAACAAGTGTTGGCGAGGATGTAGACAAAAGGGAGCCCTTGTGCACTGCTGGCAGGAATGCAGATGGGTGCAGCCACTGTGGAAAACAATATGGAGGTTCCTCAAATAAATTAAAAATAAGAGTTACCATATGATCCAGCAATTCCACATCTGGGTTTATATTCAAAGGAAATGATACCACTATCTCAAAGAGATAGCACCCCTCTGTTGATTTCAGCACTATTTATAATAGCCAAGACATGGAAACAACATAAGTATCCATCAATGGATGAATGGGTAAAAGAAAGTGAGACACACATACACACACACACACACACAGGAATGTTATTTAGCCATAAAAAGGGAAATCCTGCTATTTGTATCAACAGAGATGGTCCTTGACGGCATTATGCTAAGTAAAATAAATCAGAGAAGGACAAATACTGCATGATCTTATTTACACGTGTACTTTAGAAAAACCAAACTCATAAAACAGACAGGGAGTAGAGTGGTGGTTGCCAGGGCGTGGGCGATGGAGGTGTCAAAGGTTACAAACTCCCAGAAGAAGTTCTGGGAACATAATTACAGCATGGTGACCACAGCTAACAATGAAGCACTGCATATCTGAAAGTTGCTGAGACAGTAAATCTTAAAAGTTCTCAATACACATATAAAAGACCTGTACCTATGTGAAGTGAGGACGTGTTACCTAACCCTGTCGCGGTAATCATTTCACAGTGTGTACACAAGTCAAATCATCACATCACACACCTTAAACTCCTACGATGTTGGAAGTCAATTACATCTCAATAAACCTGGGAGGGGGATGAAATTAAAACTCAGTTAAGAAACAAAACAGAAGACCTGAGTATTGCCTCTTCTCCAGCGGGTCCCACTTGCCACCTCTGGGACTCACTGCTAGAGGCGAAAGCACAGGGGGTCGGGGCAAGTCCTGTTCAGCCTGCCTTCTGGCTGCTACCTGGGTGTGGCTGGGTCTTTAATTGCAAAGGAGCTAGTTGTTGCCTTGAGCTTAGGCAGAGAGAAGGGACACAGGGCCCTGAGAGCTTCCTCTGGGCCCTCAGAGCGCTGAGCTTAGGCAGAGGGAAGGGACACAGGGCCCTTAGAGCTTCCTCTGGGCCCTCAGAGCGCTATCCTGGCAAGGAGAGGGGTGGGGGAACCAGGCGAGTGTAAGGGACCATCCAGCTGCAGCTACTGAAGGAGTAACCGGCAGCAAACCCCAACCAGAAGGTTCCAAGGCAGGAGTGGGAATACTTTAAATACTGGCTGACCATCTCTCCGGGCTCTGGCCTGGCTTGAGCTGACGAGGTGGCCGCTAGGGCAGAGGCCCAAGGCCAGCTTACCGGGTGGCTCTCTAACCCAAACTCTCCAGAAAGGAGCTGACTTCTGGGCTGAGGCCCAACTTTAACACAGTATAATCTTGGAGAACCAGATCTCTTCCTCTCTCTTTGTCTTCCTTTTTCTCTTTGTCTTCACACTTGTGGTTATTTTAACAAGGATTTATTGGGCAAAGACTGCCTATCTAGCCAGGAGTTAGGCACCACAGGAGAAGTTTATTCATTCAACAAACACGTAACATTCCAGAGAGTGATCTGGGCCTGCCACAAAACCAATTAATTCCTGACCAAAAGACCCAAAGAGTGAAACCAACCCAAATGTCCACTAACTGATGAGCAGGTAAACAAAATGTGCTATATTTGCACAAAAGGGTATCACTCGACTATAAAAAAGAATGAAACATGCCACACACAACATGAATGAACCTTGAAAAAGTCATGTTAAGTGAAAAACAATCATAAAAAAACCACACACTGCATGATTCCATTCATATGAAATGTCCAGAATAGGCAAATGCACAGACAGAGAAAACAGATTAGTGGTTGCATAGGACAGGGGGAGTGACTGCTAAGAGGTCCCAGGTTTGGGAGGAGTAATGGAAACGTTCTAAAATCTATTGTAGTGATGGCTATACATCTCTGAATGTACTGAAAACCACTGAATTGTACACGAGAGGGGGAATTACATAGTACATGAATTATAGCTCAAGAAAGCTAACATTTCTTTAAATCCCTGCCCTGGTGAAGTGGAAGAAGAGGGAAACCAGAAAAATAAACAAAACATTTAAGTAACCATATATTGTATACCAAATATCAGCACTTTGGGGAAAAATGAAGTAGGGAAGGGAGACAGTGCAAGGATGGCATTGCAAGTTTTACAGGATGGAGACACACGGCGTCACTGAGGATGAAGACCTGAAGGGCCCAAAGGAGCCAGCAGGCAGCTGTCTGGGGGAACAGTGTTCCAGGCAGCAGCTCTGGGAAAATCTAGTGCTCACAAGTGCCTGGCCGACCAGAGTCCAGCTAAAAGCAAGGAGCTTGAAGCAGCTCTGAGTGCCGGGAAAAAGGGCAGCCCCAAGCTTGTCAGACAAGGAACCCACGTGTGGTAAGGCTGTGTCCCGAACTATGAGCACCAGTTCAGGAGCCCGTCAGTGTAGGGTCCACAGAAGTTCTAAAAATGTCTGCTGAGTGAATGAATAATGAGTCAACGGAGTCTACCCTGCGGCTGCCTCCAGCCCTCCCTGAACCCTGAGGCCCCTGTTGTTACCTTTCCAGCCCAGTTTGATGTTCCATTCATAGAAGAAGATCAGCTTCCCTTTGCGGCTGCTGCAGGAAGCCTCGCCTTCCACCTGCTTCAGCTCACTGATCTGGCAGCGACCAGCCTCATTCTCCACAACGATGCCCACCAGGAACTCGCGGAGCTTCCCCTTGGACCAGCTGGTGGCATCTCGCTCTGTCCTGCCAGGAGCCAGAAGGGCAGAGCCATGAATGGAAGGCCCAGGTGGTATCACCTGCCCAGCCCAGATAAGCCTGATTCCCCTCACAGGGCCTTAGAAGAAATGCCACCCTCAAACTTACAAACATGCTTCTCAAACCAACTTCACCCCAAATATTTCTTAAACCTCCTGCTCGATTCCTTAAGATATTATTAACCACTCTATAAGGTAGTATTTTTGTCTTAAAAAGACCAGCTTATTTGGGGAAAAGGCAGTCTAGCAATCTGACTAGTTGGAAATGTATACACTATATGAGAAGATAGTAATAACTGAAATAATTCTAACAAGACAAATTATCAAGTGTGTTCACACATATTATTATTTCATGCAACCTCCCCAAATAATGTTCCCACTTTGGGAAGCAAAAATGAACTGAGGTAAGTCCATTATGTGTCTGTGGTAACAGGGCGGAGAAAGGAGAGGTCAGCTCCTCTGAGTCGGGGCCAGAAAATGATCCCTTCATAGACCCAGGGCTTTGCTCTGCCTGGACCTGCCTCAGCATCAGTTTGATGGCCTGGAGGTACCACAGCCCTCAGAGGAGCAGGGCAGAAAGCATCACTTCCTGAAGCTCTGGGGGGAGGGAGGGAGGCAGAAATAAGCCAGTGTTCCAAATGAGGTACAAAAAGGATGGGTAACTGGTTCAAATTCTTCCAAGGCAGGGCTCACCGGGGGCCCATCAAGTTAGATGCAGAGTTGAGATCCAAATTCCTGTTCTTTCCACTATGCACAAACCAAAACACACCCTCGCTCCCACACACACTCTCTAGCCTCATTTTAACTTCCAGGAACATCAAGAAGATTAGATGTGGGAGGGGGTAAGGGAAGGGAAGCACTTAATTAAGGGTACAGACTGTCAAAAGTTGAAGAGGTAAATCAAAAACCATTCTTTGAGCCCAACCCAACTTTCAAAAGGAGGAAACAAGTCCCAGAGGCAGCGCACGAAAGATTCCAAGTCTAGGGCCTCAGAGGGCTTTACCAAGCCCAGAGGCTACCGGAGAGCCACGCTAGAAGCAGATGGGGGAGGGAAAGGGAATCCGGTGCACCTGTCCAGGGTCCCGCCCCTCCAAGGCGCCCGGGGACAAGGGCACCCTCACCCCGCAGCCCCAGTGCCCAGGGCGCTCGGTGCTCGCAGAGCCCCCCCACCCCCACCCCAGCCCGCGGGACAGCTCCGCAGGGGGAGGCCCGGAACCGTGGCCCAGACCCCCGCCCGGCCGCACCAGTGCCAGTTGTTCACGTTGGTCCCATCCTCCCGCTCCTCCACGATCCAGCGCGGGTCACCCTGGCCCCACTTGGCCATGTCTGCGCTGGCGGCGCGCCCTCAGCAGAGAATAAGGCCGGGCCGCGGCGGCGGCGGCGGGGCTGCGGTGCGGCGGAGTGGCAGACGTTTCCGGCTTCTCAGCCCCGGACTCGGGCGTCCACGGCGCCCACGGTGCCAGAAATGCCCGCCCCTGCGCCGCCCCGCCTACCGTCCCGCACCGCGCGCGGGCCGCAGGGCGCCGAGGGGCCGGGTGCGGGCGCCGGGCCACGCGGTGGGGCGGTGCCTGGGGGCTGGGGGTCCCCGGAGGGCTGTGGGGGGGGGGCGTGGGGGCCTCGGAGACCGTGAGTGGGGGTCCAGGGACGGTCTGGCCTGAGAGTCCGGCGGCTGGGGGTAGCGCGCGTAAGAAAGAGGGGGGGGTGCCTGCGCCCGGGGGCGGGATCGAGGCTGGAGTGCCGGAGCGGGGTGCGCGGGTGGGGTGGGGTGGGGAGAGGTTCCAAGGCGCCGGGCTGGTGGGCGGCCCCTCAGGCGGGGCGGGGTCCTGGAGGCTTGGGCGGGGGTTTGGAAAGGCCCCCGGGGCGCCGCAGCGCGACTCAAGAGTGCACGGACCGGGAAGAGGGGAACCTCGGCCGCCTCCTATAAAGGCCTGGACACCTCCAGGGCTCATTATTACTACAGGGGTTAGTTGCAGTGCCAGCAGGCGGGTGGCGGATAACGTGCCTGCCTGAGAGCCAGCCGCAGTGGGGCTGCAGACCGGAAGCGTCTGTCCAGACTGTCACCTGCTGTGCTATTCGGTCCAGTCCGGGACTCGACCCCAGCACTTTATCACCGTTTGCTGTACAACCGACTTCTGAGGTCGGAGCGCGCCCACAGTGCTTGCGGTCTCCACTGTGCGCGTGCTCGTTACACCATAGTCCTGTTTTGTCCGAAAGTTCCTGCAGAGTTGGTGCGCTGCGATTCTCTCTTCATGCCTTTCCAACACCTGTCCAAGTAGCATGCGTTACCAAGTTCCCAGTTACTTCAAGAATATTTATATTTTATACATTTAATAATCCTTTATAGATGACAAAAGAACGTGACTGTAAGTGCCCATTATTGTAGCTGGATGCAATTTTACAATAATTAAGTGGATAATGATTCCTTTAACAAAACTTCACCTTCCAGCAAAATCTTTGTACCAGTTATACAGAAAATGTTACTAAAGGGTCTGTGGGTATTTATTTAGTATGGAAAACAAATATGACGATGGAAGGGCGGAAGCACCTGACTCTTCTGTTCCCTGGTGCTGACCTGTCCTTTGTGCTCTGTGCTCAACAAGAGATGAGCTAACTGGTGGAGAACTTTCTCCTTTCCGTACTGGAGCAACTGCATTCCAATATCATTTTCCAAAAATCTACCGCAGTTGTGCAAACAGACCACTTCAAAGTGTTTTGGCCCCAAACCAAAATGACATTTTAATTTCACCTTTTACACTTTACTTCACCAAAGAAAGCCGTGGACTACTAAAACATGGTATCAAATAGGAAAGAATTTCAGTGGTAATGCTAGTGGTCACAGTTTTAATGCACAGTTTGTGCATTAGCTGTGCCTCTTTTATCCAATTCATAAAGAATATTAATGAAAGGACATTACATGGTAAGATTTAGATATGGATAATTGAAAACTGTGGGAAAAAAATAAGACCAGGAAACTTACAAAGACAGAGACTACAATCACTAAAATTTTATGTGGGCAAAACATTTTGTTTCCCAGTATTTATACAAAAAGAACTATCCCAATGGAAACAATTACATTAAGATGTACATGAAAAAGGCATTCTATGTAATAATTGACCAAGAATTAAACTGACCTAAAAGAATTTGCTTCAAAAAACAATTTCACAAAGACAACCTTCAATATTAATATAATTACTATGGCCCTGGCCAGGCGGCTCAGTTGGTTGGAAAGTCGAACACCAAAATGTTGCAGGTTTGCTTCCTGGTCAGGACACATTCCCAGGTTGCTGCCCTGGCGGGGGCACATAAGGGAAGAAACCAAGTGATGTTTCTCCCCCTCCCCCTCTCTCTAAAATTTCCCTGGGTAAGGATTAAAAAAATGTTTAAATATAATTATTATGAAAATATTAGTCTCAAAAAAACTGAGTCAAAGGTCTCAAAGAGAAATTTGTACACCCATGATCACAGTAGCGTTATTCACTGCGGGGAAGCCACCCAAGTGTCCGTTGATGGAAGAATGAATAAGCAAAATGTGGTACTTACATATAATGGAATATTAGCTATCCTTTAAAAGGAAGGAAATTCTAACATATTATGCTATTAATGTGAACTTAGCATATAAACATTGTGTTAAGTGAAATAAGACAAAAACAAAAAGACAAATAATGCATAATTTCATTTACATGAAGAATTTAGAACAGCCCAAATCACAGAGACATAAGCGAATGCTGTTTGCAGGGGCTGCGGGGGCAGGGGGCCACGTGGAGCTACTGTGTGCACGCAGAGTTTCGGTTTTACCGGTGAACGGCGCTCTGGACAGCGGTGATGGCACTCGGCATCAGGAGCGTGTTCAGTACCACTGACCTGTACTCTTAATGGGTGAGCTGGTAAGATTTGTTATTTTCACCACAATAAAAAATGGGAATAAAGCCTTATACCAGTGAGGAAAAGATTGCTGGGCAAGAGGATATTCATGCACTGTGAAGGTATATCACACACACATACCCACCCAGTTTACTTATTAACTACAAAAGGGAAATGTGATCTTTACAAGAAAGAAATCCGGCAACGGACCACCTTAACCAAACACGGGACAGACGGACATAGGTACACTGTCCCCTGTGTGGTATTCCTGCCAAAAATGCTTCATCTGAATCTAATCATGAAGAAACCATCAGAAAAGTCCAAATTAAGGGAAATTCTGCAAAATGGATTCAGCCTAGACTCTTCAAAGATAAGCATTTCATGAAGGTCAAAAGAAGACTGAAGAGACGTGGCAAATAAATGCAACGCATGGTCCTAAATTAGCTCCTGGGTCCAAAACACACAGTTTAAAATGCCATAATCGGGGAAATTTAGATTGCACTTCAGACTGCATATGTATTAGATAATACTGTGCCAATGTTAAATTTTCTGAGCACTGAATTTTGGATGGAAAGAACATTCTTGCACTTTGGAGATGCATGCTGAAATATTTATGGGTAAATATGATGTCTGCAATCGACTCAATTAGTTCAGAGGAAAACACAGATAAAGCAAGTGAGGCAAATTGTTGACAACTAGTGACTCTAGGTGAAGAGTATCTTGAAGGTGTCTTATGCTATTCTTGTAGCTCCTCTGTAAGTTTGAAATTATTTCAAAATCCTCACAATGGGATGATCCCAGGCCACAGGGACTTCTCCCCATCAAGGTGTCAATGCTCCCCATTTAGCATTAGTTACACATTGAAAATTATTTTATCACTTATTCTTTCCATCCCTCAACAAACACTTATTGAACAGGTGCCATGTGCATGACAATGTGCTAGGCCCTTAAATTGCACGCTGTTTTCTGCTCTTTCCCTCTCTCACAGCCCCGACACACTTCACAAACGTTCACTGCAGATGGCTGCGTGTCGAGCCAGTCTGTACTGCTGCATTCCAAGTACAGCCAGCACATTTTAAACCACTGAAATCAAGAATAACATAATCTCAGGACTTGCCTAACAAAATAGGATATTTTGTTGGTAATGGTAGTCTCTTTGTACCAGTCATATAAAACAGCTATCAGGGCCCTGGTCTGGTAGTTCAGTGGTTAGAATATCGTCCTGATATGTCATGGTTGCAGGTTTGATCCCTGGTCAGGGCACATGCAAGAAGCAATCACTGAATGCATAAATAAGTGGAACCACAAGATGTTTCTGCGTCTGCCTCTTCCTCTCTGTGTGTAAAATCAATGTTTTCTAAAAAAAAAAAGTCTGAGAAAATTTTCAGGGCTGAGTTTAATGGGGATTGTGCAGTAGGGGACCCTAGTCCTTGTCCCTGGAGGTTTCCATGGTAACAGTAGTAATGTTACTTGGCCATGAATGCCTGTGATCAGGGCATCAAGGACATGTGCTGTTTCCCACATTCCCTCCTTGAATATCACGAACCTAACAGACATCTGCACAAACACAAATAACTTTATTCACATGTTCAAGTGAATAGACTGAGTTTTAAGGACACTTAATACAATCAATTTCGTGAACTCAGATATGAGTTTTAAAAAACTGTACTCAAGCTGTCGGTATTTTATTTTACAGAATTTTGCATGTAGCCCACTTCTTTCTGCACAAAGGTAAAATACTATTTGCATTTGCTTAATTCCCCATTCTTTTGCTATTTCAACACAGTTTTGTGCCCCAGTCATCTCCTTGTTAGTCTAAGGTTACATCTCTTTCACTCTCAGCCTTTTCTGAGCTTCATTTTCTCTCTTTGTGTTCTTGAATATAGCTTCGAGGTGTAGGGTATTGCTTCCCGAGGTCCACAACAATGACCTCCCTAGAAAATGTCACTCCTTTTAAAGGTCTTTTGTTGTGGTCAGTAACTGAAGGGGTTCCACTGACAGGTATGTGTGGTTTTTGTGAATCATCCTGCAAGAGAATGGGACAAGCAGTGTAAATGATCAATTTAGGAAAACAACAAACCCTGCTTTTAAAGATATAGGCTACCTGTGCATTGTTAGTGAGAAACAGAAAAGTATCACTAAGTGGTATAGAAAAGCAGGACAACCCATCGTTTTCGTGTTTCTGTGGTTACAAAAGCATACCCTGACATAGTCACATAGCTCTGGTGACATGTCTCTCTCTATATAGCAGTCAAACCCAAGGGCTGCCTGTGCCACCATTCTGTGTCCAACTGGGCATGAGCCTTGTGTGGGGAGGGCACGGGAGTTGCTCTTATTAGGGAGCCCGAAACATGGAGCTCCAGAAGGCCCTGGCAATGTTTGTGTGCTATTGTAGAAGGAGCCTAGAACTTGAGAAGGGACACAGGGTTGGTCCCGAGCTCAGCCACGGTGGAGGATGACCTTGAACAATTCATGTCTTTTTCTCATTTGTCAGATCCCTACATGATCTCCAAGGCCTCCTCCAGCCCTAAGATTCTAGGAATCTGAGAAAAGCAGCAAAATGAAGAGAATTCTTAAGAAAAACACAAATGTAGGAATGAAGAATGAATAAGTGTGTAGGCTTGGCATATGCAAGTGGTTTAATGACATGAGCCGATAAAGCTAAAAAGAATGGTGTGAATGACTGTGGACACTGCTCTCCTTCCAGGTACGAACCTAAATATAGCCAAGACCACCCCTTATTATACCTAGCCAAGTAATTTACCTCCTTTTCAATCAAACAAATGCTATACTGCCCCTTGAGTGTTGCAAAGCCCATCACCTCTTGCCCGTTTTCTTTAGCATTCTTAGCATCTTGGTTCTCTTTTACTTCGTTCTCCACTTTGCCCTCTTTGTCCTCTTTGTTTTCTAAGAGAGTAGCCACCATTTCTTTACTCCGTCTCTGGACAAGAATGCCAGGCCGCATGATTTGCCTTATGAGAGTCCTAAAAAATATCAATCAGCAGGGATTTTTAAAGTCATGCATATTAGCCACCATTAGCAAACACACACAAACGGCTTTCTATGATATCCTGCGGCAGACTTACTTTTCTTGGTCTCCCGAATTGCGTGTCTCCACATTAGCAGGTAAACAATCTTCACAAGGACCTTTTTCTATCTCCTCATCTTCCTTGCTTTGGAAACTGAAAATGAATGAACAAAAATTCACTTTTAAAGAGGAAATTGGCAATTCTAAAACCCTGGATGGAAAAAGTAGATTGCTACAGCATTATCATTTGCTCTGTTTTAATTGTTTTATATTATTTCTAGATACATTTGCTAGTGTGACTTGAAATCTGATCCCAATTTATCAGCATGGATTTATACCATCTATATAAAAACAGCATCAGTAAAAGGAGGATGCAAATGAAGCAAATTAGTAGGATGGTGATGAAAGTAATTGCTGTGGTTTCAAAGCTCATAGGCTTAACAAGTAGACTCATCCACTCTCACAATCGCCGTTTGTCCAAATGTTCTTTTCCAGCTCAGTTTGAATGTAGGTCTCTTGTTCTTTAAGTTTTCTAGAAACAAAAGAATAAAACCTTGTTTTCATGGTTGTTCATTTGACCAGCTTTGTAAAAGATGCTCTGCTTGTTTTGGTGGAGTTGACTCACACTGGCTAATTTTTCTCCATAAATGCGGTGGGGGACTGAGGTGGCTAGAGGGGATTCTGAGCTGAGACACGTGTGTTCACTCAGCTCACCTCCCCTCATCCCCAAAACTATCAGAATCCAAAGGAGAGGGGAACTGGAGCATCTGGACCTGAGCCCAGCTCCCCATTCTTCTCTCTTCAATGACATCACAGAATCACAGAACCATGGCATTAGGGGGACTAGCACCAGCCAACCCCACCCGTCCCCTGAATCAGGAAATCCATGAAACTCTCCTCTGGCCTAAGGTCTGTATTCTCTCCTCTGAGAGGGTGGGGGTGAAGGTCACTTGACACCATCTTGGCCACTCTTTGGACAAGGATTTTCTTTCTACTCTTAAAACACTACCCTTCCTTTCTTAACCTGAACCTGCTTAATGAACTTTTTTTCATGGACCATAAACAATCAGTCCACTTCCTTCTTATCAAATCCCTCTCTCTGGCCCCGATGGTGCTCTCCTCAGGCCTAACAGCCCATATCCTTCTATCCCCCATCAGTGGGCCTGCTTCCTGGACACGCAAGAACACTGGCAGCTCTAGAGGGTGTGACTGAGCAAGTGGGGGGCAGAACAAGATGTCAGAGTGCAGATGACCCCTGACCCATCCTAACTTCAGGTGAGTGAGTGATGCCCAGGACAAGGAGGGGGAGGGAAGAGCTAGGACCTTCTGAGAAGAAAAGGAGGGCGCAGAGGAGTGAGGCAGCTGCCGCCAATCCCATCTCCAGCAGTCCGCGGGTGGGCGGGGCGGCTCTGGGCCGCAGTGGCACTGGCTGCCTCCCAGCAAGGCAGGGACTGTGGCTGCTTTATCTTTGGACACTCCACCAAGTCAGTGCCTGAAAACTCCATGAAAGTTGAGTAAATGTGTGTGTGAGTAAACACGAGAGTTTGCTGGAGGGCTCAGGCAGAGGCCGATTTTGCCGAATATGTGAACCTCTGAGCCATTCCTTGCGACAGTAGAATTCCTGGATGAAGCTTCCTCCCGTCAAGGCTCCCAGGTGAAGACTCAGATACACGGCTGTCGGACTGAGACTTCATGAATCCAAATCTTAGAGCCCTGGCTGGGTAACTCAGTTGGGTAGAGCCTTGTCCCGATATGCCAAGGTTGTGGGTTGGATCCTTGGTCAGGGCGTAGACAGGAATCAACCAACGAATAACCAATGCGTGCATAAATAAGTGGAACAACGATTCAATGTCGCGCTCGCACTCTCTCATCGACAAAATTTTAAAAAAATAGTCCAAATCTTCTCGTGTCTCAGATTTTTCTAGGAAATGGGGGTATTTTATATCTACCTCCTGGTGGTTACACAGCTTTAGACAGATGTAAAAACCCATTAAATTGTGTGCCCAAGATTACCGCACTTCATGTCCTCTACTGTGTGGATATTACACTTAAATAGAAAAAGGAAAAAGGGCCCCATCCCGCACCTGAGGTTGAGCGTGCGTGGCGCAGAGTGCTGCTGGACTACAGGGCTGCTACAGTTGGCTCTGTCTCCAAGGTTGTTCACCACACATACTCTGAGACCAGAGACCTTTAGCAAGGACACAGCTGTAGCAACAAGCAAGGGCTGGAGAAGACGTTCCCTAAGGGCTTTCTTCCCTGAATGTGGCTTGGGAAGCAATATCTTAAATTTATTGTAGAGTTAATATAATGCAATACAATACAGGGGAGGGTTGCCCAACTTTGGCCTCTACATCACATTTCATATGCACTGGACTGTAATCCTGTGATGCCATGGCGGTTTACTCATAGCTGGTCTCCGGAGCCCGACCCTGTGCTTTGCCCACAGGAGGTTTGTACTAAAAAGTTACTTGTGATAGGATATTTCTACCAATGCTACAGACGCAGCAAACATCTTGAGAGAACCATGAACAACTGTATGCTAACCAATTGGATAACCTTGATGAGTGAAAAAAAAATTCCTAGAAACACAAAACTAAGCAAGATTGAATCCTGAAGAAATAGAAAACTGGAGTCAACTACAATAAAAAGACTTAATAAATAGTCAAGAAACCTCCCAACAACACCACCACCACCAACAAAGAAGTCCTGGGCCAGAGGGTCTCATGGGGGAATTCTATCAAACATTTAAAGAGCTAACACCAATCTTTCTCAAACACTTCCAAAAAATTGCAGAAAATGGAACACTTCCTAACTCATTCTATGAGGCCAGCATTGCCCCAATAACAAAGCCAAAGGCAACATAAACAAAGAAAAGACCGATATCCCTTATTAATATTGAGGTAAAAACCCTCACCAGAGCACTAGCACACTGATCTTAGCAGCATATTAAAAGGATAATACAATCGTGACCAAGTGGGGTTTATTCCCGGAATACAAGGATGGTTTAATATACAAAAATCAATGTAATACACCACAGTAACAGAATACAGGGGAAAAAAACATTATCATCTCAACTGATTCAGTAAAGGCATTTGACAAAATTTAACATCACTTCATGATAAAAACATTCAAAAACTAGGAATAGAAGGAAACTACCCCAACATAATAAGGGCTGCATATAGAAATATCTATACAGCTAATATCATACTCCATGCTGAGGAAATGTCTGCAAATCACATATATAATAACAGATTAATATCCAGAATATCAAGAACCCCTACAATTCAACCACAATAACAACAACAACAAAAACTCAATTCAAAAATGGGCAAAGAACTTGAATAGACATTTCTCCAAAGATATACACATGGCCAAAATCAAATAAATAGATGCTCAACATCACTAATAATTAAGAAACAAATAAAATCCACAGTGAGATACCCCTTTACATCCATTAAGAAGACTATCATTGTTAAAAAAAACAGAAAATGACAAGGATTGGTATGAACGTGGAGAAACTGGGCCCCTCATGCACTGCTGGTGAGAATGTGAAATGGTGCAGCTGCTATGGAAAGCAGGATGACAGTTCCTCCAAAAGTGAAACACAGACTGACATACCACCCAGCTCTTCCACTTCTGGGTGTTTACACAAAAGAAGTGAAAGCAGAGACCTGAACGGACATTTGCACCCCCGCATTCATAGCAGCATTGTCCACATTAGCCAAGCGTCGGGAACGATCCAAGTGTCCACCCATAGTGAATGGATAAACCGAATGTGGCATATACATACAAAGGAATGTTACTCAGCTTTTAAAAAGAACAGAAGTCTGCCTTCACCGGTGTGGCTTGGTTGTCCTGTACACCAAAAGCTTGTGGGTTTGATTTCCAGTCAAGGCACATACTTAAGTTGCAGGTTAGATCAGGGCGCATATGGGATGCAACCAATCAATGTTTCTCCTTCTCTCTCCCATTCTCTCTTTCTAAAAGCAATGAAAAGAATGTCCTCGGGTAAGGATAAAAAAAAGAACAAAATTCTGATAGCTGTTGTACATGGATGAACCTTGAAGGCATTATGCCAGGTTAAGTGAGGCAGACACAAAGGGGCACACATTATACGATTCCCCTTACACCCGATACCTGAAACAGCCATATTCACAGAGGCAGAAAGTGGAATAGAGGCTGCCAGGCACTGGGGCGAGGGGGAAGAGGTGAGTTGTTATGCGATGGATACGGAGTTTCAGGTTGGGGGAATGAAGCCATGCTGGAGAGGGACAGTGGCTGCACCACAATATGAATACACTTAATGACACAAAGTGTATACTTAGAAATGGCCGGTTTGTGCTGTATATGTTTCATCACAATTCAAAAACTACTTATGGAACAAAGGAATGGAAACCCATCTATAAAGTGGCCTGGTACATGGCAGGCACTGGAAAAATAAAACCATCACGAAGAGATCTTGTTTCAGTTGCCATCCATTCGTTCATTTTGTTCCCCCACTGGGAATGCCCTAGCCCCTCCCTCGGCCCTTTACCTGTCCCTGCCTCGAAATCCTCCAAGACTTGGTCTGGAGCTACTCCTCCATGAGGCCATCGCCATCCACTGGGCTTCCTTTCATCCATGTTTTCTCTAAGCTGCCACTGCAACTCAGTGGCACACGATATCACCGACCACATCCCAGACCCTTGCCCGTCCAGCTCCCGCTACAGGCATGCTGGGGAGCGGTAGAGAGTTTCACATCCTTTGTCATTTTTCTCCTCCCACTTCTTTTATTCTTTGACCTCAGGCCCCCAGAACCCTGCAAATTTCATTCTCTCCTGTTAACAAAACCTGCTTTTTCTAATCCCTCACCCCAAGAATTCCTGATAGAAATTTAAAGTGTTTCCACTCTCAAGGATATTTGAGGACACTCTCTACAGTCAGGGTAGAATCTCAGGTATCAGCAGAAGAGAGGCTCTTTGGAGCCAGGAGGACTTTTCTGGTGCTCAGCGTGTCTGACACATGGAGGTCAGACCTGGATTCCTCCTGGGGTGAGCAATTCTGCCCTGCCTCCCCTCCTGTCTTCAAGCCCCTTTGGGGTAGTGGCCAGAAAGACATGCCCTCCTGGTGACAGGGTCTGCAGCCTCTCGTGCTCCAAGTGGGTCTGGGGTGCATATGAATCCCCAAGCACCTCCCTGAGGCCTGGATCCATGGATCTGGTGAGATCCTTTGATGAAAGCACACCCCCTGAACTGCAGGACAAAGACGAGGACATTCAGAGAACTCACAAGTCACAGCTGCCCCAGTCTGATCACCAGCGTGAGCACAGGACCCAGTTCTGGCCAATCGGAACAGTCCACAGTCAACATGTGGTCTGAATCATCTCAGTTAATCTTAATGCCAAGACATCTGCAGAAACTACCAGCACAGAAGAGAGCAGGGCTGGAGTGTAGACTGGACGCTGAACTTTCAGTTGTGTGAGCCAATGCCTCGCCTTTTTGCCATAAGCTGGTTTGAGTGAGGTTTATGTTTCTTGCCATCTAAGATTCCTGATGGACACATGTTGTGACCAACACCATACTGCCTCCCTTTCTCAGCCTTTGACTCCTAACATGAGACTCCTGCTTTCCTCACATGAGAGCCACGGAGCCTGGTCACTGTCTTGTTGGACATTACGTAAGTTCACTCTAGCCTCCAGCGACAAGCGAAGTGAAATGAGTGCCCTTCTCTTTTATCAAACAAGTTCAGGCTTTCCCCTACCACAGCTGGTGGGGCTGCTTGTGGGGCTGCTTGGAGGTCTCATTTTAGCTTTTTTTTTTAAAGATTTTAGTTATTTTTAGAGAGAGGAAGGGAAGGAGAGAAGGAGAGAAACATCAATATGTGGTTGCCTCTTGCATGCCCTCCACTGGGGACCTGGCCTGCAACCCAGGCATGTGCCCTGACTGGGAATTGAACCGGCAACCCTTTGGTTCTCAGGCCAGTGCTCAATCCACTGAGCCACACCAGCCAGGGCTCATTTAAATTTTAGAAGGCTACATGGAAATTACTGGAACTCATCAACACCAAGCTATGATATTGAACAGGGCACTTGTATTGAAATAGGTTTTTTTTCTTGTACATTAATGGCCAAAACCTGTCAGTTTTTATTAGAGGAAAAAAGAAAAAATGATGTTAAATACCAAGATAAATGCCTAATATTTCAGTACATACAGTTTCCACACAAGACAAATGTTGTTCCGTTGAAAAGCCTTCATTATTTATGATACACAGTTAACCTTTTCACGCAGAAGCCATTTAAAAGCTCAGAAAGTCATTACAGCTTGATAAGGTTTTGGCAATCCATTCATCACCCAGGTATTTCTCATGGGACAAGGAACTCTGAGCTACACCACAGGAGACACAGCCCTTGGCAGGGGTGATGACACCAAGCCAGCACTTCTCTCAGTAAGAAAACGCATGCCAGCCCTGACTGGCATGGCTCAGTTGGTTGGGCATCATTCAGCAAAGCAAGAGGTCACGGGTTCGATTCCCAGTCAGCGCACATGCCTGGGTTGTGACCCTGTCCCGATGTTTCTATCCCTCTCTCTCTCTTCCTCCCTTCCCCTCTCTCTAAAAATAAATAAAATCTTTTTTAAAAAAGAAAGAAAACAGGCACCCATCCCCAAATGCCACATCTGGGGACAAATAATCCGAAACACATAGTCAATGGGAGGAAGATATTTGGAAAGCAGCAAATGCTGCAGGGGGTCTGGGGGGTAGGGGACAGGAAATCAGATAGGGGGTTTGTTGTGTTAGGCCAACAGAAACTGGTAACGGAATCGTGCACCGTGTGATCCACAGTGCTGACTGGGAGAAGAAAGCCTTTTGCTAGCCAAGATCAAGTCTGCTCGCCCTACGCCAATCCCCAAATGCCACCGCTCAGCCCAAAATGACTGGGCTGCCATAACAGAAATAGACTGGGTGACTTATAAACAACAAACACTTATCTCTCACAGCTCTGGAGGCTGGGGAACCCAAGATCACAGCACTGGGGGATTTGCAGTTTCTAAAGTTGTCTACAGCTAGGAATGAGCACTCTGACCGAGATGAGTTCAGTCTGGAGAAGAGTCATTTATCACGAAGAATGAAAAGGTTTTATAGTCAATATGGTTCTAACCCAGCTAATTCTGTTTTTTATCAAGGACAAATGGGACAAATTCCATCAGTACTAGCAGAGCATCCAAAGCCAGACGGGGTGAGACACAGAATATTTCCTATGAACATATCCATCATGATTTGACATTTGGTCATA
The DNA here is from genome assembly GCF_022682495.2 of Desmodus rotundus. Lineage (NCBI taxonomy): Eukaryota > Metazoa > Chordata > Mammalia > Chiroptera > Phyllostomidae > Desmodus > Desmodus rotundus. The sequence continues at coordinate 136,451,385 of NC_071391.1, read as the reverse complement.
CTGCCTTTCTTTAGACTATTGGAGCTTTCAGTGTTTAAAACTTTTAGTCAACATTCGAAGCGAAAACGTCAGTTTTCCCAGTAATGGTTCCACAGTCATTTCATGGTTGTCAGGAAAAAGAGGACAAGGCTGGAAAACAAACAACAGATGCCTGTGTGATAGATCCATTTGGAAGTAGGATTCTACTAGATAATCAACTTTTAAAAAGATTTTATTTATTCATTTTTAGAAAGAGGGAACGGGAGGGAGAAAGAAAGGGAGAGAAACAGTGATAAGTGAGAGATACATTGATCAGTTGCCTCTCACACACCCCCCAACTGGGGACCTGGCCTGCAACCCAGGCATGTGCCCCGACTGGGAATTGAACCCGCGACCTTCTGGTTTGCAGGCTGGCACTCAATCCACTGAGCCACAGCAGCCAGGGCAATAATCAATTTTTTTTTCTTTTTTTTTTTTTTAATATATTTATTGATTATGCTATTACAGTTGTCCCATTCCCCCCCCCCCACTCCACTCCATCCTGCCCACTCCCCTCCCTCCCACATTCCCCCCCTATAGTTCATGTCCATAGGTCATACTTATAAGTTCTTTGGCTTCTACATTTCCTACACTATTTTACCCTCCCCCTGTCTATTTTCCACCTATCATCTATGCTTCTTATTCTCTGTACCTTTCCCCCTCTCTCCCCCTCCCACTCCCTTAATGACAACCCTCATGTTCTAGTTGTTTGCCTAGTTTGCTCTCGTTTTTGTTTTATGTGTGGCCGTTAATAACTGTGAGTTTGCTGTCATTTTTACTGTTCCTATTTTTGATCTTCTTTTTCTTAGGTAACTCCCTTTAACAATTCATATAATAAGGGCTTGGTGATGATGAACTTCTTTAACTTGACCTTATCTGAGAAGCACTTTATCTTCCCTTCCATTCTAAGTGATAGCTTTGCTGGATACAGTAATCTTGGATGTAGGTCCTTGCGTTTAATCTTGGGTAATGTAATTATGATGTGCCTTGGCATGTTCCTCCTTGGGTCCAGCTTCTTTGGGACTCTCTGAGCTTCCTGGACTTCCCGGAAGTCTATTTCCTTTGCCAGATTAGGGAAGTTCTCCTTCATTATTTGTTCAAATAAGTTTTCAATTTTTTGTTCTTCCTCTTCTCCTTCTGGCACCCCTATAATTCGGATGTTGGAACGTTTCAAGGTGTCCGGGAGGTTCCTAAGCCTCTCCTCATTTTTCCAAGTTCTTGTTTCTTCATTCTTTTCTGGTTGGATGTTTGTTTCTTCCTTCTGGTCCACACCATTGATTTGAGTCCCAGTTTCCTTCTCATCACTATTGGTTCCCTGTACATTTTCCTTTGTTTCTCTTAGCATAGCCTTCATTTTTTCATCTGTTTTTCGAATAGATTCAACCAAGTCTGTGAGCATATTGATAACCAGTGCTTTGAACTGTGCATCCGATAGGTTGGCTATCTCTTCGTTGCTTAGTTGTATTTTTTCTGGAGCTTTGAAGTGTTCTGTCATTTGGGCCATTTTTTTTGTTTGTTTCTCTTGGCGTGTCTGTTACTTTAAGGGGTGGAGCCTTAGGTGTTCACCGGGGCGGGGTAATGCTGGTTGCAGCGCTGTGACGCTGTAAGTGGGGGAGGGGCCGAGTGGGAGCAATGGCGCCCGCCTCACTCTCCTCCGGATTTCAATCTTCCACTCCGATACCCACAATCAAACTGGGCCACTCTGGTGCTGTTTCCCGAGTAAGTGGGCCTGTGCACACTCTAGGCCCCTGTGGGTCTCTCCAACAACCTCTCCTGTGAGGCTGGGAGTCTCTCCTGCTGCCGCCCCAACCCCCACGGGCGTTTTCAATCAGAGGTTTGAGGCTTTATTTCCCTGAGCTTGAGCCCTGGGTTACGCGGTTTGCTTCGCTTCCTGTCGTTTGTCGGGTTTATCTGTGGGCGAATGTGGTGCTGCGGGGTGCTACCCGCCACTCTGCCTGCCCCACTCTCCGCCACTCTGAGTCCGGCCCTCTGGGTTTATCTGCGCAAATGTGGGGCTGCAGGGTCTGCTAGTGCTCGGACTGCCTGCGCCATTTGTCCCACACTCCGCCAGTCTCAGTCCCGCCACAGCCACACGAGTCCTCTCCGCCCCGGTGCCCGTCTCCGCCCCTCCTACCAGTCTGGATGAATGGTTATTTTCTATTTTCTTGGTGTTGGTCCCCCTTGCTGTTCGATTCTCTGTCAGTTCTGGTTGTGCGAGGAGGCGCAGTGTGTCTACCTACGCCGCCATCTTGGTTCCCCCCAATAATCAATTTTTTAAAGAAAAACATATTCATACAGTTCAAAATTTTAAATATAGAAAGGTTATTTCTCTTCACAAGAAAAAATATTTGTAATTATGTGTGGTGATGGATGTTAACTAAACTTACTGTGATCATTTTGCAACATATTCAAATAGCAAACCATTATGTTTTACACCCGAAACTAATATGTTTTATGTCAAGTTTGCCTTAATTTATTAAAAGCTTATGTGGCAAAAACATCTCCTACCCTGCCCTGACCCATTCGGTCCTGTTTCCACACTAGTACCCACTCCCCAGGAAACCAATATTTTTAGTTTCTTGTGTTTTTTCAAATATAAGATATTTATTTATTTAATTTTTAGAGACACAGGAAGGAAGGGGAGAAAGAGAGAAACATCAATCATCTGCCTTCCATATGCACCCCAACTGGGGATCAAACCTGGGACCTAAGTATGTGCCCTGACTGGGGATAAAACCCCCAACATTTTGGTGTATGGGACAATGCTCTCATCAACTGAGCCAGGGCTCTTGTGTTTTCTTCCAAAATGTCTTTATGATGTAAGCAATAGATATATATTCTTACTTTGCCTTTTAAATACTTTTTGTTGAAACATAACTTACGTATAGTAAATTCTAGTGGCAAAAACCTTTTTAACATCCCCTCAAAAAACCCTAATACTCCTTCCTAGTCAGTATTCCATAAGGGACCACTCTCTGACCTCTATCACTATAAATTAATTTTGCCTATTTTGATTTCCATATAAATGGAATCATGCTGTATGCACTTGTTTGTGTATTGCTTCTTTCACTCAACATTACTTCTGTGAGATTCATCCCTGTTGTTGTATGTGGCAATGCCTTGTTCTATTTACTTTGATATGCATTATTCCATTATATGATTATACCTCAATTTATTTATGCATTCTACTGTTGATAAACATTTGAGTTATTTCCAGTTTCTGGCTATCAAAAGTAGTGCTGCTATAAACATATATTTTTTAAAGATTTTATTTATTTTAGACAAAGGGGAAGGCAGGGAGAAAGAGACAGAAACATCAGTGTGTGGTTGCCTCTTACACGCCCCCTACTGGGGCCCTGGCCCACAACCCAAGCATGTGCTCTGACTGGGAATGGAATCAGCAACCCTTTGGTTTGCAGGCCGGCACTCAGTCCACTTAGCCACACCAGCCAGGGGTCATTTTAATATATATATCTCTTGGTGGACATCGCACTCATTTCTGTTGACTATATAGAATGGTTCACTCATTTCTGTTGGCTATATAGAAGGGTGCTAGGCAGGCCTTAGAAGATGCCACAATACATGTTTCCAAAGAGTTTTACCAGTTTGTACTCCCAGCAGCAACATGTGAGTCCCAGGCGCTCCGCAGCCACACGGACCCTTCGGAGCTGTCAGTCATTTTCAACAACGTGAAACGAAAGCTCCGTATCCACCAGGGGAGGGTGCAAGGGAGCCAGCTCAGCATTTAAACCAGTAAATAAAGGGGGGAAAAATCAAACGTTTCTGTTTTCTTATATGATTTCTATCTCAGGGTAACCAAATGATGAAAAATTTATTTTTAGAAAAGAGCTGCAGATAAAAAACAGAGGGAAACCATATTGGAATTTGAATATTATCACTTTGCAGTTCCTGTGCATCGATGGATTTACACATTGCTGTCAACATTGCGAAAGAGAGACAGACAGGCACCGTGTCTCCCAATAAAACTACACACCAACGCCCATAAAGGAGTCCTACTACACCTCCTTGAAAAAAATTGGATCTCAACGAGCCTCTGGATTTAACTACCAGTTTACAGGAAATATAAAAACCAGACGCACGTGTGAGACAGCACCACGGGGGCGATCACCTAAGTGCAGACTGTGGGGAAACTAGCAAAAGAATCGGTTTCATCAGCAATAAGAAATAAAGGAAATTTTACAATAACGGAGAGAAAAACCATAGATGGAGTATTTAAGATAACCTATAAAGCAAGTACAGCACATGAACCTCACTCAAATCCTGATTCAAACAAACTGCACTAAAATAAAATTGTAAGACACTCAGAGAAGTGTGAACGTTGATTGGATATTTAATATTATCAAAGAAGTGTTAAAATGATTTTAGGTGTGGTAAGGTATTGTGGTTATGTTTTAAAAAGGATTCTCAGTTTTTAGAGAAATATACATAAGTATTTACAGATTACACTAGATGATGCCTGGAATTGCTTTAGAAATAATGGAGGTAGGAAAAAACGGAGGGTCTGGATGAAATAAAATTATCCATATGTTGATAGTTATTGAATCTCAGTGATGGGGGCATTGCTTTCATTGTATTATTCCCTCTGCTTTTGTGTGTGTTTAAAATTTTCCATAATAAAGCTTTAAAAATATTTTTTAAATTGCCCCTCGTATGTGCTGTAATAACAAAGATAATATCCACAGTATGAGAACAGCCAATATAAATGTGATATATTTCTGTAATTAAATAATACCGAGTAGGTCCCAAACTATTTGATCTTAGAAACTTTACACTATTAAAAATATTGAAGACCCTAAAACTTTTTATATAGTTTGTAGCTATTAATATTTTCTGTATTATAAATTAAAACAAATTATAAAATGTTTATTAATAATTTTAAAATACTAATAATAAACCCATCCAAATTTATTAAGCTATATATGGGACATGTTTTATATTAGTAGGGTGTTTTCAACTGTTGCAAGTAGTAGGAAATGTGACTAAAAATAGTTTAAGTGAGGAGAGGTTTATCGTCTCACATGACATAAAGCCTGAAGGTAACATGGCTCCAGGGTTGGTTAATTCCAGGGTCCAGAGACATCATCAAGGGTCGTAGTTTTTCCCATCTTTCCATCTTTCCACCTGGCCATCTTTTTGTCAGCAGGCTCCCTAATAAGTAGGAGTTGGCTTCTGAGGTTCTAGGCATCATACAAATGTCAGAGGCAGATACATGGGGTCACCTGGGGTTCTGCATAACCATCAAAGACTGTGGCCCTTGTTCCATGTAAATCTCCACAGGCCCCGTTACAGGGTTGACAGTAAGAAGGCCTCGCCCTCTCCTTGAGCTCTCCCCCGAGCGCTGGAAAGGATACTAGCAATCCAAGTGGATGCCCCAGGCTGGTCGATATCACCCAAATGGAATATTAAGCTAATAAGCAAGAAAAATGCCTCAAATTTAAAGAATAAACCAATTATTTTACTTACTGCATTTATGCCAACCTTTTCATCTATAGCTCCTATTTTCTCAAAGGCTCTATAGGTAAAGTCAGTTTTACTACTTGTTGCCAGGTGTTTTTTGTGATTTGGCTTATTTAATCCTCACAACAATCTTATGAGTTAGGTGTCATTAAATACAATCCCACTTTCCAGGTAGAGAAACAGGCTTCAAGAGGTTTGTGACTTTCCCAGTTCACACACTCCACTGTGTGTGGAGCCAGGATTCAAACCCTAGCAGTCTGGCTCCAGAGTCTTCCCTTTCGTCTACATGCTTAGCTCTATGTGGTTTTTAAAAAATATGTTCAGATACCAGAGTTGAAAATTTAAGGCTAATTGGCAGAAATATCGAAAGTGTTTAATTTTCAAAATAATAAGTAAAATTCAATCAACCCAGCAAAGGCAGGAAAAAGAAAAGAGCAGGAAGAGAAAGGAATCTTTTCTCTCTGGCTGATAACCAGAACAATCTGGACTAGGAAGTCGATAACAAACCTACTGCTCCAAAGGGTCATAAATGTCCTCCGCCCTGGGAAAGCAACAGCACCGAAGCAAAAACTAACACACATGTGCAAAACCACAGATGTCATCTTCGTCTGCAGATTCGGGCCCGTTTTGGCATGGCTTCGGCATGATCCGTCCCTTCCAGGAATAAGGGACAAAGAAATAAGCTCAGATTTCCACAGGGCCTTATACTACCAGAAAAAGCCTGCAAGAAAACAGCAAAAGGATTACAAGAGTAGATGAAGAAAGTCAGGGAGTGGAAAAACCACTGCTGGAGCTAGCAACAAGGGATTAAAGGTACAGCCGTGCCTCCATTTGTGGAAATTGTGTGGGTGTTTCAGGAGAGAATTAATAAGCTATAAAGACTTAACAAAAAGGGGTGGATGCCGTGGTGAGAAACAAAGAGAGGGAACAGTGAAATTTGAAATGTATCCAACTAGTCCTAAATTGAACTCTATGTCTCACCTGACAAGTATATCCTGCCCCTAAACTCAGAGCTTCACCATCCACTCAGTCCCCTCAGTCAGAAATCTGAAAATCAGCCCTGACTCCTTCCTCTCTCCACCTCTGTCTCATCAGTGACCACATCCAGCTGACTGCCACCCTAATCTTTCTCCAAACCGTTCCTCCTTTGCATCTCTACCACCTGCGACCCAGGTCAGTCAGGATGTCATTAACCCTACCTGGACTATTATAAGACCTGCCTGACTGGTCTGCTTACTTCTGAATACGTTTCTTTTCATTCAGTTCACCACTGACCAACCCATCGAAATTATCTTGGTCAAATACAATTCCGGTAATGCCATTCTGGGCCTAACCTCTTCGTCAGCTCCCCATCACCTACCAAATAAGCTGTCTGATACTAGTCCTACCTCCTTTCTTCGGCCTCATTTCCCATCATGCTGTTATAATTCTCTCCAACTTCCGTACTGTCCTCTCGCTGCATGCCCCTCTGTTCCCTTGCCGGCCCAGTCTGACCTTCTAATCATCCCTCATGGTTCATCTCCTATTCTCCAAAAAAGCCTTCTCTGGTACCCACCCACCCTTCAGGGCTCTGCACAGGCTTACTGAGTTCTACTCAAATAATTTCTTTTCCTGTTTTGCATTTTTTCTGTAAGTTTGGAATTGTTTCAAAATAAATCTTCTTTCAAAGATTAAATAACTGGTTTCAGAAATCACTTTTTAAAAATATGTTTACTATCTTGACCAGAATTCCTTAGAACTCTTTTGGATCTGTTAAGATGTATTTGCTTGCAAGTAAAGGAAAATACACCTCAACTGTCTGAAACAATTTAAAAAAATGCATTTTCTCCTACAAATGTCCTAAGGTAGTTTAGCCAAAGGGTTAATCACCAGTCCAAGACTTGCATTAAATTGTTCTCTTCTTCCATGTCTTTCTTTTTTAAAAAAGGTTTTATTTATTTATTTTTAGAGAGAGAAGAAGGGAGGGAGAAAGAGAGGGAGAGACACACCAATGTGTGGTTGCCTCTTGTGCGGCCCTCACCAGGGACCTGGCCTGCAACCCAGGCATGTGCCCTGACTGGGAATCGAACTGGTGAACCTTTGGTTCTCAGGCCAGCACTCAATCCACTGAGCCACACCAGCCAGGGCCCATTTCTCATTGTAGCAGCTATGTCCACTTCTCTTGTTTCTCTTCACAATTGCAGTATGGTTTCAGCTGCTCTAAACATAATATTTGGACATTATAATGTCCAACTGCCTGAAAGGGCCCTTACTCATGCCTATTTTTAAACATCAGGGAAAATTTCCCAGAAGCACAACAACAGACTTTCCCTCACTTCTCATTATCCATAATTACATGCCCATTCTTAAATGAATCATTGGCAAGGAAATTTGAATCACCGTTATTAGCTTGGACAAGTGGACTTCATCTTCTGGGGCTAGTAGCAGGCCAGCTTCCCTTAAAAGCACCTGACCACTTAATACCTGAATGAAACTGGAATTCTGTTAGCAAAGAAGGAAGGGAATGAGTGTTGGATTAGCAATCAACATTATCTGCCACACTACTGCTTGATTTAACTGAATAATTTTTTAAGATTTCTTTAAATACCTCTATTTTTAGTATATAGGAAAGTTAAAATTTAAGTTATATATAGTGGGTTTATGAATTTACTTCATAAAATTCAGGTATTTGCTTTTTTCTAAACCCAGTTACAACCAGGTCAAGCTTCCACTCACAGCCCTCTCACCCCTTGATTCACACAGATTCCGGTGCTTGTGAATTTCACAATGGTGTGCCCTGGAATTTATTTATTTAGGTATCACTTACTTTCATTTTTCATTATAAAAACACATGCAAGAATTTTAAGAGATGATGACTATAAGAAAATTCAAAACCACAGTGAGTTATTAAACCCATTTTTATATACTACTATTCCAAAAGTAGACTATCATTAAATATAAAACATATTTATGGCACTGTACATACAGACCCAGAGGTCTGCCTGGTGTCATCTCTGAGTCTTTTATATACCAAAAAACCCCCCAAAAAACCCACCCCAAACTCACAACTGAACTTCTATCCTTCAGTTGTCCTATTTCTCATATATGAAAAATTTTAAGGAACTTTAAAGACATAAATAAAACACTAAAGGCTCTCTGTGCTTTATATCCTGCAATTGAGAAAACAATCTGAACAATCCTGCAATTAAGAAAAATTTTTGAAGCCCATTTCCAGCTATGATAGCAGAAGACTCTTCTGGTTCTTGTTTAGCCAATTAACTTTTATCCTATTCAATCATTTGTGGGCAAATACAAAAATAGCTGAAAAACAAAATCACATCTTTACATTAAGTTCATTATAAAATACCATTCAGTTCTAAAAAGTCACTAAAGGGACACTTTCTGCAGCAGATATGGGTTAAATTCAAGTTTTTGTTGTTTGACAAAGACAATGATATAACACATATATCACATGATCTTTAGGGCCTAAAGTGAAACGAATAAAGTTTAGGGGGAAAAAAACTATGCAATTTCTTGTTTCTCCTGTCTCCTTCCCAAACAAAAAAGATCTCTTATTATTTTATATACATATTTCTTTTTTAAGCATTAGTTTATACTCTGAAAGCTTACTAATATATTTACATTCAAAATCTGTATAGGCACATTTTTTTATTTCACAATTACAAAATTTAATTGTTACTGTGCTCTACATTAAATATAGCTGTGCTTCTAGACAATAAAGAGAAGAAAGAACAGCAATCATACATATTTATGTAAACAGTGAAGATGGAGAAGTGGCTGAGACAGGGGGCTGAGAGACCAGTTAAAACTGCCCTGTCTAGTTGAGATGAAGTTAGGGTCAGGACCAAGGAGCAGCGGCAGGGAGTGACCAAGGAGAAATGAAGAGATTTGCAATAGAACCAACATATCCTAATGATGAATTAGAGGGGTAAGATGAAGAGGAAATTGTCAAGGATGGCAGCTAGGTTTTTGCTTTGGGAGAACAGGGTGAATGGCATTATTAAGCATCGCTGAGAATTTAAGAGGAAAGCAGGATCGCATGCATCAGGTGCAGAGAGAAGTCTGGACAGGGGCTTCTCAGGAGGAATTCTTGAAAGGAAAAAGAGTTGAGACTTCCCTCCCCTGTTTTGTTTTGTTTTGTTTTGTTTTGTCCTTTTCACTAATCATGTTTCAAGACCACACTTAGGAAATTCCTTCAAGAGTCCTCTTGGTCATCTGTCTCCTCTTCTTCCAAATATCATCCATCTATTTTCACAGATTCCCAAACTGAATATTGTGTTTTCCAGACTATAAAGCAGAGAAGATGAAACAAGCTTGTTTCTCATGATTGTCCACTATCCCTTATGATAACAGGTTCAAGCAAGTTCTTAATTCTCATTAACAGTTCTTGATCTAATGAGGATTCTTTGGCTCATCGGCAAACGCCATGTTCCTTTCAAGCAGCTCACTCCCATTTGTCTGCTCAGACCCCAGGCTCTCATGCAGAGGGTTCCAAATGGCCTGCAGCTCAGTCTTAAAACCACCACATCACTGCAGTATGTCATACTCCATCAGGAGCTGAAACTCAAGTCACAGACGGTGGGCACCCTACGGTACATCTTCGTCCGGAGTATGCCGTATAAACATACTTATAATGGCACTAATATTTTTGACAACAGATGAAAACCCTTCAAATCCAATTGACCTTCATGAGCAGTCAGTCCCAGTACGGACTATAATAACATCAGGAGCATATGTAGCATTCACATGTCCTTTTCTGTATTTTATCCACTTACTAATTACAGCTCCTTACTTGTGATGTTATCATGTGTCCAAATCCATTTCCGTCAGCGGCAGAGCAGATAGGTGCCAACATGTACTTCCGAGTGCAGTCATTTAGATCTTCCCCAGTTTTCACTGCCCTGATTTCTGTCCATGGACATCCTCGATTTGTTTTTTCCCTCATTCAGTGTGCTGAGCTTTTGCTGGGCCTTTTCAATCTAGAAATCCACGTTTCTTGGTTCTAAGATTTTTCTGAAATTATTTCATTAATATTTTCTTCCCTTCTGATTATCTTGTTCTGCAACTCTTATTAGTTGAATGTTGAATATTCTGGGTTGAATTTCTATGTGAACGATCAAAAGGTCCCAACCATCATTTTCCTCTATATTCTCAGCCATTTGCTTAATTTTATTTATTATTGCATTTTTTATTTCAGCAAGTAAAGGAGCATCTTATTTTTTTCTTATGTTATGCTGTATTTATTTTATAAATGCAAATCTTCTTGATTTTTTCTGAAGATATTTATTAAAGTTACTATTTTTTATATCTTCTTTTGTTACCAGAATTAGCTTTTCCCTCTCAGGTCACTCTTCACTTTTCTCCAGTCATTTATCTCGGTCTTTCTCTGTCGGGTTGTTTCACTCCAGTGTTCTCTGGCTGTGTCACATTTAAGAATTGGGCAAGAGGAAGCCTGTCTAGAACTCTGTGCACATGGGTGGAGCTCCCTACTAGCATGTTTTGTTTTAATGTGGGTAGGAAGCAGGCGCAATTCTACCAGACACCCCACTCCAGGTCCGCCCTTCTGTTTCTACTCCTCACCTCGGCCAGAGATTATCCTTCACTTTTCAACTCCCCACCCCATTTTCTGAGTCAATTTCTAAGTCTTATTGATTTTGTTTCCTAAACATCTCTTGACCGGGGTCACTTTATGCATCGAGTTGGCTAGGTTATAGTCTCCAGAGAATCTGTAATGATTTCAAAATAAAAAGTTAAAAAAAAAAGTTTTAAAAGCCCAATGATGTGGGTGGGGGGGAAAGGCAGAGAACTGTACTTGAATAACAATAAAATTAGAGAAGAAAAAAAATAAATAAAAATTAAGAAAAGTCCAATAATGTAAAGAAGCCTAGCCTCTCCAACTCTGTCTCCTCTACCTCATTCCCATTCCCTATAGCTAACCAGATTTGTTTCTTTTGCGGAAATAAATGTATTTGTTGTTGAACTAATATGAATATATTAAGTAAAATTATTAATATATTGTTAAAAATAGAATCTACTAGATTCTATTTATTTCTTGAGCAAAAGAAACTTGCTGAAGGACCCATGGTAATGGACAACAGGGTGGGAATTGATTGAGGGGGTGGGACAGGGCAGGGCAGTGGGGAAAAATTGAGACAACTGTAACTGAACAACAATAATAAAAAAAGAAACTTGCTTTATACATTTTTTGCTTCTTTGCTTAACAATATATCCATATTGATGGAGAGAAATAGTTTTTGTCCTTAGTCTTTTTTTTTTAATTTAAATCCTCACCTGAGGATATATTTAGTGATTTTAGAGGTGTGTTGGGGGGTGGTGGAGAGAGACACACACACACACACGCACACACACTGATGTGAGAAAGAAACATCAGTCAGTTTCCTTCTGTGTGAGCCCTAACTGGGGATTGAACTCGCAACCCAGATACATGCCCTGAACCAGATATGTGCCCTGACTGGGGAGAGAATCCACAACCTTTTGGTGTATGGGATGACTCTCCAACCAACTGAGCCACCGGCCAGGGCTGTCCTTTTTCTTTTCAATAGCTGTTCAGTACTACAGTGTGCTGGTGTACTATTATCCAGCCAGTTTCCTGCTGATGGACATTTGAGTTGCTTGCACATTATTGCTGTTGTGTATAAATAATGCTACAATGAGTACTCTTATGTTGCTATTGTTTTATATTTGTCAAGTTGTAACTTCACAGCAATTTCCTAGAAGTGGCTTTGCTGGGTCAAATCCCCTTCCTTGATGTAGTACCATTTTATTCTTTTGGATTTTTGTTATTTTGATAGATGAGAATTGGTGCTTCAGTGTAGTTTTAGTTTGCATTTCTCTTACAGTGAATATGTTGAGTATCTTCTCATTTGTTTGTTTGAAGGCCATCCATACATCTTTTTCTGTGAACCGTCTATTCACCTTTTTTTGTCTTTTAAATTTGTTTCTGTGGATTGAACCAGTGACCTTGGCATATGAGGATGATGCTCTAACCAACTGAGCTACCTAGCCAGAGCCACCTTTTGTCCTTTTCATAGTAAGTTTTTTTTGTCTTTTTCATATTATTTTTAAAGAATTTATTATATATTAGCAATCTGTAATAAAACTCACAATAGTTGCTTTAGGTTATCTCTCTTGACTTTGCTTTTATTTTTATTTTTTGTCATGAAGAAGTTTTTAAAAAAGTAGTTAAGATTATCACTTGTCATTTATTACATCTTGCAAGCTCAGATTATAGAGGAGTTCGTCCACAGTTTCTCCTAGTACTTGTATGATTTAACTTTCTACAAGTAGCTCTCAGAGCCATTGGGATTTTATCCTAGTATGTGGGGCCAAGTATATTCCAAATTCATCTTTTTCAACATTCAGTTGTCTTGATGCTATTTATTAAAAATCTCTCCCAGTGGTTTGAGATTCCATTTTTGCCATATACTGTTTTGTTTTGTTTTTTTAATTTTCTAGAGTCTATTTCTGGACTTTTTATTATATTCCAAGGATCTACAGTAGTATGCTTTCATATCTGGTATGGCTAGTCATCTCCACACCCCAACCATTTCTTTTTCAAGATTTTCCTAGCTCTTCTTGCATGTTTATTTTTCCATATGAACTTTATAATCAACTCATCTAGTTCCAGGAAAAAAAATATTGGTAATTTTATTGTGATCACATTAAATTTGTATATTTGAGGAAAATTCACAACTTGATAATATTGAGTTACCCTTTCCATAAAATAGGCTACTTTCGTAAAGCAAATATTAATGTAATAGAAAACAAAGATATAATAGGCAGTAGTTTAACAGGAAACAGCCAGCCTCCATGGGTGATCAGTCTGTAGTAAAGGCTTTATTGCTGAAGCGTTAAGTACCACAGGCCATAGCCAGTCAGGATAAACTTACTTCTGTCCAGGCTCTCTGCCTTCTGTCTGTACAATGCACAGCTTTATGTGGGTGATGTGGGTTTCACAATGTCCTAAGTTACACAAGTTTGTGGAATGCCAGAGAATCGGCAATATAAACCACTTCTCTAGAATAAAAAAAAATTGTCAGCTTGCTGGTTAGCTAATCTTTGACAAGCATCTTTTGTAAACAGCTTGGTTTGCAAGTTTGGGACCATATAAGTAATTACAAACTAACTACTGCATAGTTTTGCCAGCAGGTTAAAAAAAAAATGCCATCTGGGCTAACTTTAAGAAAATTTCATGAGTTAGGAATGAGAAAACATTTTTTTCATGGCAGAAACTTTAACAGCCAGAGAGCAAGCCCTTCAGCTCTTTTTTCCTGCCTCCCCGCAGCACGCGTCAGGGTGAGCCTCCTGCAGCCCAGGTCCCTGAGTGACTATGATGAGCAGACCTTCACTGCTGACCTGCACTGCACTTGCAGCATGAGCGAGAAATAAATCTGTGAATTACACCACTGAGATTTTTCTGGTTGCTGGCTATTGTGGTATAATTTAGTTATCCTGACTGATACAACCTTAATTGCTGGCAAAGAAGCAGAACAACAGGGACGCTCATATGCTGCTGACAGGAGCCTAAACTGGTGCAACAACCCTGGAGAACAGTTTGGAGCGGCTCAGTCAGGTTGACGATGTGCGTGCCCTTCAGTTCATGTTTGCACAAGGCAATGATAAAAAGTTTTACTGCAGCGTTATTTTTAAAAAATGGAAAATAACCTTAACGTCCACTGATAGGAAATGGAGAAATACATTTTGGATACATAGGATAAATGACTATACAGGAGCCAAAATAAACTTAAGCTATCTGTCTTAAAATATACAGATCTCAAAAACATAATTAAGAGTCTAAAAACCATATAAGAGATGTACAGTATGAGTTCATTAAAGTTTAAATAGTCTATTATGTTGTGGCTACATAATATATGTAGTAAAAATATAACAACATGCATGGACATAAACATCAACTTTAGGGAAGTGTTTATTTCCGGGAAAGACAGTTGGAAGCAGAATCATCTATAATAGGGTGACAGTATTTGGAATGTTTTGTTTCTTATAAAAAATGTGTATCATGCTATTACATCATAATACTGAGGGGTGAGTACCTGGATGTTTGTTGTAGTATCTTCTGTACTTTTTTGTTGACTTGAAATATTTAATAACAATTAAAAAAAAACATAGGCAAGCTAAAATGGAAAGAGCACCATAATTCTACCTCTCCTGCCTGCCCATCCCTGGAATAACCTCTGCTAATATACTGGTATAAATCTGCCCATTGTTTTCCTGTGTCTTTGTGTCTCTCCTCTCTGGACAGGGAGGAACAGGGTGGCGGGTCCTCGGAGAACTGAAGTGAGGATAGTGCACAGAGTTTAGCAGGCTAGGTAAACCTGCTAACATCAGTAATAATTCACTCATCTAGAGGACATCCCTTTGCTAAGTAAAATATTTACAAAAAAGGGAAACATTTCACTATTTAATATTAAAGAATCTACATGAATTCAATTCCCATCACTTTGTTTTATCAAGACTATTGAAACATTTTTCTCCCCCTCAATTTCTCAGAATGATTAGAGATTTCTAAATGCTTATGAAACCTATGGAATAAATATACAAAAGCATGGCTATGAAACAGGCAATTCTGGCATTGAAGAAGGACATCAAATTTAAACTTCAACATATAAGTGAATAGTGTTCTTTGTTATTTTTTTGCTTTCTTCCTTTTTCTCACTTGCCTTCTAGAATTCCTTATGTATTTTAGCTATAATTTCCCTTACCATCTTTTTCTAATATTCTGTTTTCTTCTATAAATAATAAGAATATGCATAATTGCTAAGGATGACTAAGCATAAAGCAAATTGTTTTTTATTAAATTATATTTTGTTGATAATGCTATTATAGTGTCCTGATTTTCCCCCTTTGCACCCTTCACCCAGCATCCTCAACTCCCTTAGGCAGTCTCCCCACATTGTTCTGTCCATGGTTCATGGGTATAAGTTCTTTGGCTACTCCATTTCCTGTACTGTACTTTACACCCCCATGGCTATTCTGTGACTACCTATTTGTACTTCTTAATCCCCTCACCTCTTCACCCATTCCTCCACACATCCCTCCCATCTGGCAATCATCAAAATGCTCTCCATATCCATGAATCTGTCTCTGTTCTTGTTTGCTTAGTTTGTTTTTTTTTTAGATTTAATTGTTGATATGTATTTTTGCCATTTTATTGTTCATAGTTGTGGTCTTCTTTTTCTTAAATCCTTTTAACATTTCATATAATAATGGTTTGGTGATGATGAACTCTTTTAGTTTTTTCTTGTCTGGGAAGCTCTTTATCTCCCCTTCAATTCTAAATGATAGCTTTGCTGGGTAGAGCAATTTTATGTATAGGTCCCTGCTTTTCATGACTTCAAATATTTCTTGCCAATCCCTTCTAGCCTGACAAGTTTCTTTTGAGAAATCAGCTGACAGTCTTTTGGGAACTCACCTGTAGGTAACTAACTTCTCTTGTTGCTTTTAAGATTCTCTCTTTATCTTTAACCTTTGGCATTTTTAATTATTGTTTGTCTTGGAGTGGGCCTCTTTGCATCCATCTTGTTTGGGACTCTCTGTGCTTCCTGAATTTGCATGTTCATTTCCTTCACCAAATCAGGGAAATTTTTTTCCATTATTATTTCAAATGGATTTCCAATTTCTTGCTCTTTCTCTTCTTCTTCTGGCACCCCTATAATGAGAATGTTGGACCTCTTGAAGTTGTCCAAAAGGATGCTTATGCTATCCTCATTTTTTTGGACTTTTTTCTTCTTGTTGTTCTGATTGTTTTTTGTTTCCTTATGTTCCAAATCATTTTGATTCTCAGCTTCATCCACTCTACTGTTGTTTCCCTGTAAATTGTTCTTTATTTCAATTAGTGTACCCTTTGTTTTGACTTGATATTTTTCATGCTGCTGAGGTCCTAAGTTCCTTGAGCATCCTCATAACCAGTGTTTTGAGCTCTGCATCTGACAGATTGCTTATCTCCAGTTTGTTTAGCTCTTTTTCTGGATCTTTGATCTGTTATTTTATTTGGACCATGTTTCTTTGTCTCTCATTTGGCAGTCTCCCTGTGTTTGTTTCTATGTATTAAGTAGAGCTGCTTTGACTCCATGTCTTGGTAGCATGGCCTAATGTAGTAGGTGTCTGTAGGGTCCAGTGGCACAGCCTCCTTTATCACCCAAGCCAAGTACTCACGGTGCACCCTTGGTGTGATCTGAGTGCACCCTTGGTGTGGGCTGAATACACCCTATACTTCATTGAGTCTTGGTTGCTATTGGTGGATCAATGGGAGGGATTTATCCACGCCAGTCATCTGCAAGGATTTTCCCTACATAGAGAATCAGCTGTGCAGGGGCAGGGTGGTGGTGCTCCAACTTGGTCTATAGCTGTCCACTGGGTGAACTGGCCCTGGGGTTTCCTGGGTGATGCAGGCTAAGGTCAGCCTCCACCTGTGTTTTGCCCAGGGCCACCCTGCCTGAGCTATAAAGCATTCTGGCTATTACTTGTGCTGAGCTTGGAGATTTCCAGGCAAAGCCATGCTGTGAATCTAGGTTGGCTGCTGCTAGTGTCACGCCTGGGGCTCACTGAGGCCAGCTGTTGCTTATATGAGAGAATTCAGGAAGTTGTGAAGCATGAGCCAAGACCAACCATTCATATCGGAAAGCAGCTTGGGTGGGTCCATAAGCTGGGTGGGGCAGAGTCTCTGGGGACCTCTAAAGAAGGTCAGTCAGTGTTAGCCAGGTTGATGGAGTCTCAGATAGGGCACTTGCCTGCTGGATCTGTGGGGTAAGGGTTTAGAAAAGGGACAATGGTCTCTACTCACCTTGATGCCAGGTACTTCAGTTTCTCCCTGTATGCCACTGGTACCTTTCAAACTGCTACCTTGGTGCTGGAGTTCAGAGGGAGCAAGCCTGAGTAAGTCTGTGTGTGGTTTCTTTAAAAGGAACTGCTTGGGGCTCTAGAAGTTTCTTCTATCTACTCAATCACCACTGGTTTTTGCAGCCAGAAGTTGTGGGGACTTAACTTCCTGGCACTGGAAGCCTGGGCTTGGGGTCCTGATGTGGGGATGTCCCAAGACATCCTTCCTTAATTTTTATCCATCACACGTAGGTGAGGGACCAGCCTGTTCCATGTCTGCGCCCCTCCTACCAGTCTGGATGGATATGGTTTCTTTAATTCCCTAGTTGTTGGATTTCCATTCAACTCGATTTCTGACAGTTCTGAGTGATGGTTGTTCTATATTTTAGTTGTAATTTTGATGTGGTTGTGTAAAGAGGTGAGCCACGTATGCCTATGCTGCCATCTTGACCAAAAGTAAATTGTGTGATTTTTAAACTATGGTTTTCCTTGCACTTTAGCACCACCTTACGGCAACATTCTGGTATCAGAATATACACTGTCCTGGTTGTTTTTTTTTTTTTTTTTTTTTTTTTTTTTTAATGCTCCTGAACATTTCTGGCTAGAAGTGTTAGTCATTTAAAGATATCATGTCACATAGCAGTGTGGTTCTCAACCTGTCTGTACAATAGTCACCTGGTGGCCTTTAAAAATTACCAACACTAGGCATCACTCCAGAACCACTGCAGAAAGGCTTTAACATTGATTCGTTGGCCTAAGGTAGATGACACTTAACAAATATTCAGCTCCTTTACTTACTGGGGAAAAGGTCAACTTTCTTCCCTGATTTTATGACTACATATCTGACAGTCACATGATTACTTGTGGTTAGAAGTAAATACACTTTAGAGATCCCCTCAAGTATTTGTATCTGCTGTAGAATAATTCTGACAGTTGTCTACATATCTTGCTGCAGCTTTACTTTCTCTTACTGTTTTAAACAAATTCTCATCATTTTAATGGTCAATAGCTTCTGGCCGGCTCAATTGTTTTAATTTGGGAAAATATATTAAGCACAGACAAGCACAGTCCACAACAATAACCTACCACTCAAAGTTAACAAATACGAACACCGTCATGTTTGTTTCAAATGTTTCCATGTGCTATACAGCTGACCCTTGAACACCTCTTTGAACTGCATGGGTCCACTTCTATGCAGATTATTTGTAATAAGTACAGTAAATGTATTTTCTCTTCCTTATGATTTTCTTAATGTATTTTTATAGCTCGCTTTATTGAAGAATACAGTATATAATACATATAACAAAATACATATACATTGACTTTATAGTATCCAAAGGCTTCTTGATCAACAGGAGGCTCTTAGTAGCTACGCTTTGGAGGGAATTCAAAGGTATGTGTAGATTCCTGACTGTGCAGAGTTGGCTCCCTCAGCCCTTGTATTGTTCAAGGGTCATCTACATATAAAATATTACTAGTAGCGCATAAGATTTGGTTGGGGACTCAAGACCAACAAAAAATAAAAGCAATGAGAACATGTGACTGCTAAACTGTGGCAATGTCATGACTACAATATGATTCAGAGAAGAGAGAGACCAGCAGAATCATGGAGGAGATTGGAGCAGGGACATCAAGCTGGGGGAAATTTTGATAAGCAGCAAATCCAAAGGAGAGGGATCTAGGTGGGAAAACAACATAAGCCAAGGCCAGAAATAGAAATGAGCACAATATAGTTATTTCTAAAAGTCTTCCATGTGGTCTAATAATAACAACATCTTTTGAGCACTCATTATAGGTCAGGCACTGTTCTTAGTGCTTTACATGGATGTATTACCTCATTTAACACAGCAACACTGTCGGGAAGAGCACCCTGCTCAGATCATTCTTTCCTGTTGCCCTTAAACAAGCCGCCATCTCTGGGTCTCAGTTTCTCTGTCTGTATAAAGATGTAGATAGTAACACTATCCTGTGCATGGATATATGCATATGGCTAACCAAAGAAGAGACTAAATAAAAAATGATATACCTGTTAGTATAATTTGATGGATAAATGGTAACTCCATATGTAATTTTTTTGAGGAACTGCCGGAGTGCTTTCCCAAGTGGCTGCACCATTTTATATCATCACCAGCAGAGCATGAGGGTTCCAATTTTGCCACATTGTCTACAAGTCATTAGGTGGCTTTTTTGTGATAGCCGTTCTACTAGTTCTGAAGTGGTATCTCATTGTGATTTTAATTTTCATTTTCCCTGAAGGCGAATGATGTTGAGCATCTTATAAAGTGCTACTGGCTATTTGTATATTTCCTTTGGAGAAATGTCTGTCCAAATCCTTTATCATTTTAGAAGCTGTTGTCTGATTTTTAATGTTGAATTGTAAAAGTTCTGTATATATTCTGAAGTCTCTTATTAGACATATGGCTTGTAAAAATTTCTCCCATTCTGTAGGCTGTCTTTTCACTTTCTTAACTGTGTTTGTTCTTACATTTAGGTCATTAATCATTTTGAATTTTTTTTTTTTGTATATGGTGTTAGGTAGGGGTCCAACTCCATTCTTTTGCATGAGGCTATCCAGTTGTCCCAGCACCATTTCTAGAAAAGATTATCCCCATTGAATGTTCTTGGACACTGTCATTGAAAATCAGTTGGCCATAAATATATAGGTTTATTTCTGGACTCTCAATTCCGCTCCATTGATATATATCTCTCTCCATATCCTTAGGCTGGTACTACATACCAGCTGGTACTACATTGTCTTGCCTCCTGTAGCTCTACAGTTAAGAGTTTAGAACAGAAAGTGTGAATTCTCTCTGGTCTTTTAAAAAATGTTTTGGCTGTACCGGGTCCCTTGAGTTTCCATATGAATTTTAGGACTAGCTTGTCAATTTCCACAAAGAAGCCAGCTGGGGGTTCTGTTAGGGATTGCAGTGAAACCATGAGGAGGCATGCCATCTGAACATTTCAGTTTTGTGATCCATGACCATGGAACAGTCTTTCCATCGATTTAGCTCCTCTCTAATCTTTCAATGTTTTGTAGTTTTGAGAATATGTTCTGCACTTCTTTTTTAAATGTATTAAATCTATTCTTTTTGATGCTGTTATAAAGAGAATTGTTTTCCTTATTTCATGTTCATATTTTTCATTTCTAGTGTATATAAGAAGTTGATTTTTGTATATCTATCTTGAATCCTGAAATCTTGCTGAACTTAATGATATGGTCTAATAGTTTTTTAATGGATTTCTCAGGATTTTCTGTCTATAAGATCATATCATCTGTGAATATAGTTTTACTTCTTTTCCAATTTGGATGTATTTAATTTCATTTTCTGCTATGAGAGACAAATAGCAAACCAACAAATTAAAAAAGATCAGCAATAATGTCACATTCATACAGAAACAAACTATAATGATGGGATGAGAGTGACTTGGGTAGCTACTTTAGACCGAGTATGTGGAAATGCCTCCTGAGAGGAAATGAGATCTAGCCTAAAATCTGAATTGTAAGAAAAAACCACCTAGGCAGTGAGAACAGTTAATGTGAAGGGACTGAAAGGTGGGAATGAGCTTACATGTTGGAGGAACAGGTAGGCTACTATGACTGGAATGTAGTAAACTAGAGGGGCAAGGAGGTCTGAGAGGCAGCTGGGGGCTAGGTCATACAGGACGTTGTAAACCTGAGCAATGGAGGTTGGATTTTATTCTAGGTTTGATGAAGTGCTACTAGAGTGTTTGTAGGGATGTGATGTGATCTGATTCACATTTCAAAATCACTACAGTTGCTTTGTAGATAACAGACATTGGAGTGGAAGCTGGGGAATCACTTAGGAGAGTTTTGCAGCACTTCCTGTAACAGATACTGACTTGGCGTGGTGATAATGGAGATGGAGAGAAGCAAATGGATGTCTGGGATGTGCTGATCAATTGGATGTGGGGAGTGAAGGAAAGAGGGATAAATAATTTACAGATGTCGGCTTGGGCACTTGGGTACACAATAGTATTAAACTGGGGAAGACTGGGCTTGAGCAAACAGGGAGTCGTGGAGGTGCTGGGGGGATATATCACAAGTTCTGTTTTGACTACGTTAGAGACACGTAGTGGTATTTCAAGTACAAATGCCGAGCAGGCTGTTGGATACACAAGACTGAAACTACAGGAAGCGAGCTAGGGTTGCTTGTTTTCAGTTTGAAGGAGCTGCCAGTGAGCCAGGAGAGAATGTTTCCGGTAATTTAAGGTAAAATTGTTTCAAGAAGGTGTTGGAATGTGCTGATATGCCCAGCCAGATTCCAATCCCTGTAATCTGTGTGGGTTACTTAACCTCTCTGAATTCACTTCTCCGACTACAAAGTGAGGTAACCTGATGTGGGGGATTTATTGTGAGACTAAAGGAGATAAGGCATATATATTTAGCAACTACTATTCCTCACCAAACTCTTATCTGATCAGCTGGACTTGACAAGTAGTAAGAGCAAAACTCACATTTTCTCAAGGAAAGACATGTCTCAGATGGAAAGCTGCTGTAAGACTATGGTGTAACCTTCACTCTCCCCTTCAGTAAACCTCTTTGAAAATAACGTAAGTCACTACCACATATCAGGAAATAGTTTTCCTATCTAGCCCTCCCTACAAATGCTGTTTATTCTGCCTAAGTAAGGTAAGATGTTTAGAATAATAAAGTAACATATGATGCCATAGCAACTACCAAAGTATTAGGTACCTCTCTTCTTTCTTGCACTAAGCACACGCAAGTATATCTAAGTCTTGGCCACTCAGGTCACATAAGAGGGACATCAAGCCCTTATCTTACAGAATTTAAGTCTACTTTCTAAATATTAAAATAACAATGCAACAACAAGAATAGTTAACTTTTATGGAGGGCTCACTAGAGCCAGAAGGTACTGCGCTATTGTTTTAGATCTGTAAGCCACTTAATACCCCAACAATCCTACAGGGCGGCAATAATACCCTCCCCATATCATCTTCCCCACCTGACCAGCTTTAAATGAGTGGGAAAGTTAGCCTGTTAGGACTGGACTAACTGGATGTCACAGTGCCTTTTAACTGAAAGGTGTGAGATGGTGAGATTCACAACAGTTCCTCAACGAAATAAATAAAATCTTTTCTAAAACTCTTACAATTTACAAAATTCACCTTTTCCATGAAGACCTGTGATCTAGAGCCCATCTAGGCCTTTCTGAGGAAATGGAATGATTCAGATCAAGGGACTTTTCAAACTACTTTTGTCATTAATGTTTATTTCCATTTAAAATATGAGAATTCAGAATTAATGTAAGGTAAAACCTCAAAGTATGCGGCAAAAGAAATGCTGCAAGAGCTTGAATAAAATGATGTGGGACCTGTGTTATGTATGACAGACAGTAACAAAATAAAAAAGCACATTCTGAAGAGAATCAAATTCTGATAAATTGTAGTTTGTAAAAATCAATTCAGTGGTACAATCTCACCAGGGGAGAAGCAATTTGACTCGTTACTCTTAGTTAAAAATCAAAAGGACATATTTTCCTCTTCCGGTTATGACTATCACAGCACTCAGCTCCAGCTCAGCACTCAGTTAGGTATATAACATGTATATACCTAAATCCTTTAACTCAGGCAATATAGTAAACTAAGCAAGAATTGGTATTTAGCAGGGCTTACAGATCATGTACTATGAAACATTTTCATTTAAAAATAAAAATTTTATAATCTATTTCAAAAATATCAATTAAAAATTATATAAACTGCAACAAGGTTTCCAAACAGAAGTTCAAAAACCTTGGCCAAGCCATAGATATAACATCAAATAAAATCTAGCTTAATTTATCAACTAAAATAATGTTTTCTGTATGTGTAATACTGAGTGTAACACTTCAGCCTTTCAACAGAAACTGCTGTTCGGTCACACATTATCAAAGTCTGTTCCCTAAACGATGTAAAGAAATGTCAATTACAAGGCAAATCTTCGTTTAAATTAGGAACAGTACATCTTAAAGTTGTACGAGACCTATATATAAATAACTTACAAACACATATTTTTTATATGCTTATGGTTTGAAAAAAATGTTCCCTGAGCACTCTTTCTGCTTGGTTAGAAGAATTAGAATATGATCTATAGGATTTTATTTTGATTTCCCTTGAATATATGCAATTTTTCATCCATCAAATGAATTTGGGAATCTTTCCTTGTAAACAGATCTAAAGTGATAAGTAATTACAACTGTTTTAAAGGGCTATAGAAATATGGTTGGGTTTTAGAACCCTGAGAATTGTACAGTGGGTATATCATATAACTGAAATAATTTACTACCCTAAAACTATCAGATGGCACTAGCTCCATGGAGGAAAGAGTTAATAATCAGTAATTCCAGCCCTGAAGACCAAGAGATAAGCATTAAAAAACAAAAGAAAAAACAAGTTGAGCAACATTGTGCTTTCCATGGAATAACCTTGAAAAAATGTAACCCTTCTGCCCAACACAGGAAATACCTTACCATGACACTTTATTTAACGCTGTCTTGAGATCTGTCGCTCCTTAATCTCCATGCAAACTTCAAATTAGCATCACTGGGAATTTCATCACACAAACTGCAGTTCTCAACGCCACCTCACGATTCACAGAAGACGTACCACAATCAGTGCACATGCACGGTGCCACCACCAGGTGTGTTCTCCTAAGTTTTTAAGGTCTCCGAAAAAATCTAGGCTACTCGACAGGGTTTTTTTTTCAAATAAATTATTATTAGGGTCTTAACTAATTAGTAAATGCTAACTTTCTGTATAGCTTAGCATCACACTAAAAGAAAATTAGATTTAAGAAGTTTCATATTTATAATTGGATGTCCTAAGACCTAATAATACACTTTCCTTAATGTTATGATTTATGTGGTTTACAAGAATAATTAATAAATAACTTAAAATATTTAGAAGTCATAGTTCTGAAGATCTTCAAGAGGTGAGCAATTTCATATGTCCAGAAGTGTGTCTTCGGCCTTTTCAGTTACATGCTAAGGTGCTTTATGCAGGACGCCCCGGCCCGAAACGACTTTTAGATCTAAATATTTGAAACAGAAAAGAAGGTCAGAGGTGCTTCTAAAACAAAAGGAAGTTATACTGTTACTGTAGGTTATGCTTGCTTGACAGTATCGAAGTTTAATGAAACTTTATGTAGCTCCATAAGCCATTTTTAAAAACCCTTGGAGTGAGATGTATTTTGGAATTCACATATTTTTTTACTTTGGGGAGATAATATGGCACATATATTGTATATTATGGTTCTAAAGCAATGCCTCATAATCAAACACATTAATGCTTCTTCACAGTGAAACAAATGAACATTTACATTAAGTGGGATAAATAAAAGCTGTGAATAGCACCTTAGTAGCTCACTTTACGTTTGAGCTGACACAGGTATATGAAAAAAACTTGTGTTTTTTTGAGCTTTCTGGATTTCTGCATTGCAGATAAGGCTTTTGGATCTGTGGTTTTAACTTTCAAATCTCAGTAACTGTAAACCTTTAAAAGAAAACTGGTGAAATAAAATAACACAGGATCCACAAGTTAGATTTTTAAAAGAGAAATAAAATAAAACAAGAAATGAGGAAGACTTCAATGATTTATGTAAAATAATAGCATATAACCTATAAATAGTATGACAAGTCTGCCAATTAACAGTAGCACTATGGCTTACATTTTTACCAGCAGTTGGATCAGAAGACAGCTAAATCAGTAAGCTGAAGCCTTAAAAAAAAAACCTATACTTTCATTAAATTTCATGCTTACGACTTTTTAAAGTCTTAATTTTTGAGTTAAAATCTGGTTATTACTAGTGTCTTGATCTGATCCTTGAAACAGAACCAAACTCAAATTATGTGCCTCTAGCATCATATGATTTGCCCAGAAAAAATCCTTTCAAAGCCAATGGCACTCTGAATTCACCTAGGCTGACTCACCTGGAGTTTTTCTCTGAGCTTCCCTGCCGGGCACTGACTGGCACCGAGGCCTTGATTTGCGCTTCGAGCCTGGAATAAATACCTCCTGCAAACTGCAGAGTAAAGGAGCCGTCATTATCTTTACAGAATCAAGAGAAGCTATGCTTTATTAAAATGGTATTACTCTTTAACTTAAAAGTACCTCTAGTTTGATTTTTGAACATTCAGGCTCTTTGACATAATTTACATGTATTAAAATTCCCCCCATTTAGTAAATATTCCTGAGTTTTGATAGATGCGCACAATTGTGTTACCATTGTTACAATAGACATAGAATAGTTCTTTCACCCAAGAATATCCCCTTGTGTCCCTTATAAAAGTCAACCAGTTTGACACTGCCAATTCTTGGAAACCTTGCCAGCATGCTTTAAAAATTATTTTGGACATTCTAGTTGGTTTACAGTGATATATATTATTGAGGTTTTAATTTACATTTCCCTAATGACTAATGATGTTGCATCTTTTCATGTGCTTATTTGCTTCCTGTATCCTTCTTTTAATAAGAGTATGGTTAATCTTTTGCCCGTTTCTTTTAATTGGATTGTTTATTTTATTATTGATTTTCGAGAGTTCTTTATATATTTTGGACACAAATCCTTTACCAGGTAAATGTTTTATACATATTTTCTCATAGCTTATGACTTGTCTTTTCATTTAAGAGTGTCTTTGAAAAAGAAGAACTTTTAAATTTTGATGAAGTCTAATTTGTCAATTTTTCTGGTGTTGTAGCTAAGATATATTTGCCGAACCCAGGTCACAAAGATTTTTTCCTATGTTTTCTTTTAGAGGTTTTATAGGGAAATGCATTTTTAAATAAAAACAGGGGCAAGAGTTGTTATGATTAAATAATACCAATACTATGATAATATATATTATAACTAATATGTAATTCTAGTAAGAACACAGGTGTTTCTAATGATCATTCTCAACAAGATCATGCCGTATTTTAGAGATAACATCTAAGTACTTCATGCAGGGTTGATCAAAATCAGCAACTTCCAGAAAGTTACCCTCTGGATGGCTAGCAATGCACACTTAACCTACTTTTGGTGTGATATTACACTTACAGTGACAATGTACTTTAGTATGTGTGTTGCAGAGGACCCATGAACCATAGATCATAAGCAATGGTGGACAGCTTTTATGTGAATGAATTGGCTAACTGGTGCAGGGTATAAAAATACTTAAATTATTCCTTTTAAATTCTGCCTAAAACAACTTTATATTCCTCATGATGAATGAAAATAAAGTAGGGAGGCATAGCTAAGCAAGCACAGGACACTGGTACATAATTCTTACTTCTTTTGATTCCTTTGACTTGACTCGATCCAGATCACCCAGTCTCATCTTTATCAGGTGCCCTGTAATCTCAGACATCCGCCTCTGATCTGAAGGCAAAAAATAATAAACCTTGCCTGTCATGAGAATGATTTATAATTTGTATTTCTTAAAAAAAGATTGCAATCATCAAAGTTTTATGAAAATATCATTTTACAGATTACCTATGCCTATTTATCTTTGAAGAATTTTAGGCTGTGAGTGACAAAACGGCTCATACATGGATAATTGTGATACTTTTGAGATTACTGTAAATTAGCCTAAAACATATCCTGCCATCTTGAGAGTAAAATTAGTGGACAAAAGTCAGTATGAGAGACCTCAAAACCATACATGCAAAAAATAATACATTATTTTGTCTTCTGTGATTGTCTAATAGTGAAGCTCTGGTTGAGGTCTAAGGAATGTGTTAATTCTGAGCCTCATTCCAATTGAAACCTTTAAAACTGTTCAGCATACTGGGTTACAGGCCCGGTCCCCGCTTAGGGGTGCGTGTGAGAAGCAACCTATCGATATTTCTCTTCCTCTCTTTTTCCCTCCTATCCCCTATCTCTAAAAGTAAAGAAATAAAAATCTTTAAAAAACTATTCAGCATACTTTGTAATATAAAAGATTCCTGTTATTGTTATTTATACCTAATTTGTACACCACCCAAAAAGTAAAACTTACCATCTTCTCTTTGTGCATCCTGGTTGAATCTCAATGATCTTGAAGCATCCCACTTATTCTTCTGCATACTCACACTAGTGAAAAATTAAGCAAAAATCAGCATTGATGCTTTAAGAGTAAATATTGCATTGGATTCAGGAGCGATACTCACATGAAAGGAGACACATCTCTAGAAGTTGACTAAAAAAAAGTAGACAACATTAAGGCCTAATTAGAACATATTTACTGATAGTGCTACAGTTAATAATAAAAGGAGTTTACATTTATTGAGTGCAAGAGACTGTATGAAGAGCATTACTAGTATTATTTCACTTAAGCATTACAACAACCATGTGCGACAGGTGTTATTTATCTCTGCAAAAAAATAGGTTCGTAGAAATTAAGAAACTTGTCCAAAGGAAGACAAACCTAGAATTTGAACCCAGCTTTACTGTCTGAAATGGAAGCCCCAGCTTATGCAATCTTTTATAATTCACCCACTCGTGTGTCTGTAGTACTTAACACAAGATGAACCTACACACGTCCAGTGAAGTTGTGTGGGGCTTGTCTCAACCCCAGCTTTCACACAGTTTTGTAATCCATGGTTTGTTTCCCTTTTAGGCAACTGTGGTTATTACTGTTCCCTTATTCCCACCTGGATTTTTACCCCTTCCTTTGAAGTCGTGGGGAAATAAGAATTATTTCAAAAGACCATAAAGTACAGGGTGGGGCAAAAGTAGGATTACTGTTATGTGTATACGAAATGGGGTTTATTCTTGTATTATTATTTATTAATTGTATTATTTTCCATATGAACAACTGTAAACCTACTTTTGCCCCATGCTAATTTACTAAGAATTGTAAGTATATTTATCTTATTTTAACATGTTTATGTATTTTTTAATAAGTAATATTGGTTCAAAATTCAAAAGGTACAAACAACACATATAGTAAAAAGCCTCTGCCCCCAGACATTCTTCCATTCCTTAGAGGGAACCAATTTTACCAATTTCTCTTTTTTTTAAGATTTTATTTATTTATTTTTAGAGAGAGGGGAAGAAAGGAGAAAGAGAGGGAGAGAAACATCAGTGTGTGGTTGCCTCTTGTGCACCCCCCTCTGGGGACCTGGCCTGCAACCCAGGCATGTGCCCTGACTGGGAATTGAACCAGCAGTGCTTTGGTTCACAGGCCTGTGTTCAACCCACTGAGCTACACCAGCCAGGGCAACCTTATCAACTTCTTACATAGTATTCCAGAGATATTTTAGGTATATATAATAAATTCATATATATTCCTCCACCTGTACTGCACCAATGGTGGCATAATATGCCACTCTACATACTACTCTGCACTTCCTTTTTTCACCTGTCAATATATCTTGGAGATCTTTAATCTGTCTTAATAGAACTTTTTCATTCATTTTATACTGCTAGCATTCCATTATGGGATTTGCTACTCTTCTCTTTCAGATTTTTCCTGGTTATACTTGCTTTCTTATTTCTGCATATGAACTTTTTAGCAATATATAATTTAGAGTTACCTTCTCCAGTGCCTTTTCTTTCTTCTGACCACAGGGTGAAGACATCTGCTTTTTTGGTTGCTTAGTGAACTTCTTTGGCTTCTCCTTTTTCCCTGATAAGACAAAAATCAATGTTTTGAGAATAAGTCCCGCATATTTCGCTAATGCACTTGTTTCTTCCAAAAAACAAAACCCTGAAAAAACATTGTTTTTTAAAAACTAACATTTCTTCTGGATAAAAAGTAAACACACAGAAAAGTCAAACTAAAAGTGCTTAACATGGGCTCATTTTAATTACTTTTCTTCTTCTACTTGGCGAAAACCTTTGGGGAAAAAATGAGACAATGAATTCAAAGTTCCATTGAAGTTAAATATAGAAAAATGTTGGGGAAAACTATACATATTTACTTCTCTGAGTCTAATTTCACAGTGAAGTCATCTCCTAATTCCAAATTTTTAATATAAAAACGTAACTATAGTCTTGGAACTCACACACACACACACACACACACATCTTTAAAATGTCTTTTGCTCAAAATTGGAGGTAGGACAGAAATGATCTTGGGAAGAAGCAGATTTGGAACAAACTGTAGTTTAGACTGGGGCATTCCTGCAGTCAGCATTCTGAATTTTTTTCTGAACGCTGACAGTTTAGTAGAGAAAGGCGAGGGGCAGAAAAGAAGAAACAGAAATAGGCATTTCTCTAAAAACAATGTTTGAAGGTAACAATAACACTGTACATTGGATCACTATTTCCCAAACATCAATTATTTGTAAATAATCTTCACAATTTTTGCTAGATCATTTAAAAGGGAAACTTTATATCACTACCATAAATGAGAAACCTATAAAATGTGCTACATACAAGGTAACCTTGAAGACACTAGAATAAAACAACAATATTAATAATCTAGGTAGATTTGCTTGCTGGCAAACCCTGAGACCCTGACGAGTGTTTTAATTGGAAGATTACAAAGTGTTATATATAAAATTTCTGTATAGTATCAAATCACTGGGTTATACACCTGGAACTAATATAATGTTGCATGCAGACTGTAATCAAAAAAGTTAAAATGATTATTTAAAAAATAAACATGGGGATGTAAAGTACAGCATGGGGAATATAGTCAATAATACTGTAATAACTATGCACAGTGTCAGATGGGTACTGAACTTATCAGAGTGATCACTCCATAAGGTATATAAATATCTAATTATGTTGTATACCAGAACCTAATATAGCACTGCATGCCAAATGTAATCAGAAAATAAATTAATTTTAAAAAATTGCTGAAAGACATGATAGGGTGGGACATCTGATAATGGCAGTGTAAAGAGGTTGGACAATTCCTCCCAAAGAAAATGATAATAAAAAGAGAACAAAAATATTTCAAATAACTATCTGCAGGCACTGGTAAAAATCAAAAGTAGGCAGAATTTGAATATTTACATTTGAAAGATGCAAGAGGTAAGAACTGTGAGTTTGTAGCCTTCTTCCCAACCTCCCCAGCTCAGGGAGAAAAATTACAGCCTTATGAGCTCCACGGTCTAGATAAGAGTTCGAAGCAACAGAGAAGTTGGAAATATAAAGGGGAAATTTTGGAAGCAAGGAAGTCACAAAAGACCTGAGATCTAAAATGTGACAATAGGTTCTGTCTCACTGTTTCACTAATAAACTCACTTTAAGCTCTGAGTAAGTAAATAAAATGTGAGTTTAAAATCTGCCCAAATTCCTAGCTAAGTGTTAAACTATTTAAGTGCACAAGAGGCCCTAGAAAACCCAGCTAAAAAGGCAAGCAGAAACTAGGGTGGGGTGTCAACCCTTGCGAGACACAACTTTTCTGGTTCTGTGAGGTGTGAGAGTTTCTCGTGCCTTCGACTGAATGCTTTCCCCAAACTGCACGTGGTTTGAGCTTTTGATAGCAGAGGTCTTACTGGCTTGAGATGGCAGAGGTCAAACTTGGGACTGGAAAGACAAGTAGGAATCTAGGGAGAACCCATAAAGCAAGGGAACTACTAAGCAGGTAAGCCTCCAAATCTGAATATATATTCTTGTCTGACCACTAAACTGTCACCTGGGGGTGAGAGGTGGGAGAGGCTAAAGCAGCAGCAGTGAATAGCAAAAATCACCTGTGCAGAAGCACCACCTACTGTATACCACGAGGGAGACTTTGCTGTTTGGATCAGGCAAGTTAACTGCCTACTAGAACAAAAATCCCAATAATCCTTAAAACAACAAAACACCCCAGAATTGCACACAGACAATCTGCAATGTCTATTTTTCACCCAAAAGTTATGCGTAAAGAAATTGAAAAGTACAGCTCAGAAAAGAAACAGTCCATGGAAACTGATTCTGTGAGGGCCTGCACTTGGATTGGGCAGACAATGACTTCAAAACAACTATTACAAATATGTTCCAAGGAAAAACTGTATTATTGAGTAAACAAATAGAGAATCTAAATGAAATAACGGCAACTATTAAACCAAGTGGAAATTCTAGAGCTGAAAAGCATAATAACTGAAACGAAAAACTGTGCTAGATGGGCTCAAGAGGAAATCTGAAATGGCAAAAGAATGACTCAATGAATGTGAGTTAAGCATTAGAAATGATCTAATCCAGAAAATAAAGAAAAAACTGAAGGAACAGAAGCAAAATGTCAGAGACCTGTGGGACTATATCAAAAGGTCTAACATGTATGTTATGGGAGTTTCAGAAGACAAGTAAGAGAAAGGGGCAGAAAAAGTATTTAAATAATGACCATAAGCTACCCAAATTTTGTGAAAACATTAATTTACTGATCCAAGAAGGTCGACAAATCCCAAGTAAGATAAACACACAAAAAAAGCACATCCGGGCATATCACAGTCAAGCTTCTGAAAGAAGAAAGAAAAAGAAAATCTCGAAAGCAGTAGGATTAAAAGAGCACATTGCATACAGGGTAACAAGTATATCAGCAACTGACTTCTCATCAGAAACACTGGAGGCCAGAAGACATGGAATAACATATTCAAAATGCTAAAAGAAAAAATAACTGTTAACCAACAGTTCTATATCAAGAAAACTGTACTTAAAATCTAAAGTGAGCTCTGACTGATGCGGCTCAGTTGGTTGGGTCTCATCCCACAAAGTGAAAGGTCACTGGTTTGATTCCTGGTCAGGGCACATGCCCAGGTTGCAGGTTCGGTCCTGGTCAGGCGCTTGTGAGAGGCAACCCATTGATGTTTCTCTCTCACATTGATGTTTCTCTCCCTCTCTTCCTCCCTCCTGTCCCCTCTCCCTAAAAATAAATAAGTAAAATCTTTAAAAAAAATCTAAAGTGAAATAAAGATATATTCAGATAATAAAAATGAGAGAATTCGCTGCTAATGTACCTGTACAACAGGAAATATATCTGTACTTCAGGAAATAATAAAAGAAATCCCTTGGAATGAAAGAAAATAACATTAGATGGTAATACAGATATAAGAAAAAAAGGTAAATATGTGGGTAAACATAAAAGACTAAATGCATATTTTTTTGTTTCCTTACATTCTTTAAATTCCATAAAACTGTTTAAGGCAAAAAGTATAATGTATATAAATACATGTATCACAACAAAGAAGGGGAGGTAAATGAAACTATATTATTTTAAGGTTCTTATGTTTTATCTGAAGTAATTCAAAATAGTTTTATGTGGATTGTAATAGGTTAAAGCACATGAAAAGATACATAGAACTATATATCCAGTAGAATGGCTAAAGTAAAAAAACAAAACAATAATGCCAAGGAGAGGTAGAGCAATTGGAACTTTCATACATTGCTAGTGGGATGCAAAATGGTATAGTTATTTTGAAACACAGTTTCGTAGTTTCTTATAAAGTTAATCAAACATTTACCAGGTGACCTAGCAACTCCACTCTTAGGTATCTATCTACCCAGCAAAAATGAAAATATATGTCCACACAGACTTATGCACAAGTGTCCACAAGTGTTCATGAGAGCCAAGACCTGGAAACAACCCAGATGTCCATGAAATGGGGAATGGATAAACAAATTATGGTATATTCATACTACAGAATACTACTCTGCAATAAAAAGGAACTACTGACATACAAAATATGAATGACTCTCGAAAATACTCAAAAATAGTAAGTGAAAGAAACCAGACACAAAAGACTACTCATGATTCCATTTACATGAGACATTAGAACAGGTAAATCATTGTGACAAAAAGCACAGTGGTTGCCTGGGGGTGGGAGTGGGGAAAGGGAGCTGAGTATGAAGGGGCAGGAGGTAACTTTTTGGAGTATGTTCTAGGTTTTGATTTTGGTGGTGGTTACACAACTGTATGCCCAAACTCCTCTATGTGTACCCTCAAAAAATGGTGAATTTTATGACATGTAAGTTATACCTCAATCAACTGTGAGAACAACATACGACATAGTAGCATTGTCTCCTTGACTAATTAGGACTGAAAAATAATTGGTGAAGGACTACCTTTAAAGAAAAGTTACATAAAACTTGGAAATAAGAGAAAGGGAGAACTGCACATTCTTTCGGTGTGCACCTGGAGGACTGTTAAAGAGGCCCACACAGGGATTACTTTTCTAAGAGAACATCCTTGCGTTTGACTTTCCTATCTACTATTGTCTGAAGGCCCAGATTCTGTGAAGTTTCATGTTAACTTGAAGATTTTTGGGTCTAATAGAAATGCAAATGACTTCCATCTAGTAGAAAAGATAACCCCAAAGGTTATGGGTTTATTGCCTTGTAGAAAAATCTGAATCTTCAAATGCTCTTTGAATCAATTTTCCTGTTATTTCTCTCACCAGTGAGTTGAAAATTTTTGACAGAAGTTCATTTGCTAGCTGTATAAAATCATGTTTTTAATTTTTAAAAGTCACATTTTGATGACTATTATTCAATGTTTCATTTGAGTGTCATTTCAAATCACCGCAGGTACACTGATGTGAGTCATACATTTTGAGAAACCCATTACATTACACCTGAAATAAAAACTCGGAGGATTATTTCTCACTACACTGCACTTTCTTTATAATTTTGTGAGTATTCTGTGTTAGTGCCAGGGTTAGGAAATCCTGATAGAGCCTCCTTTATTTTTTTCTTCCATGTTATACCCTACCATGTGAACTTGTAAAGCCAATCCCTCATCCCTTGCATTAAAGCCTTCAGAATACAGCCCCTTCATAAAAATAAGGCTTGATTTTTAACTAAGAAATCAATGTACTTTGTTTCTTGGATACTTCTTCTTCATCTCCAACTTCATCTTCAGTGACTTCAGATCCAGTCGTATATTCTTCTTCTTCTGAAAATAATGACTGTTGTTTCTGAATTAAAAGACAATACACAGCCTATCAAAAATGTGGTATTATCACATCTATAATGAATTTTTTCACATATATCTAAATTTATTTTCGATGAATGAGCCAAATACGAGCTGATAAATGATCACTGCTAGCACAACATTCAGGAAGCAGACACAAGAATTTCTATAATTAGGACAGGATCACATTACATCAAATATTTTTGATTTATTTCCTTCACAGATCCTAGAAGAGTGATGGCACCTAACAGGTACTCAGTGTTTGCTGAATTGTACCTCTGTCACTCAACTAAATGCATGTTCATTGATATTAAGAATAAATTAAAATACAATAATTGCCAATATTAAAGTAGTCCCATAAATAAGCACACGTGCACATTCCCTGGATCAGAGGGGTACTGGATTACGTAAGCATACCTACACCAGTTTCCTGCATCTATCCACCCTACTGTCTGTCAGCACTGATCCAAATTCTGACTCCATGTTTGTGAATACTGATGGCAGATGACAGAGGAAAGGCAAACAGGTAAAAAAAAAAAATCAAATAACCAACCAATCAAACAACCAAATAATTGGAAAGTTCCTGTTATAGATTTGTTGCTTTGTTCAGTGACAAAAATAACTTTTAAAAGTTCATTTAATTAGATGTATGGATTATGCAGCCAAAAAATGGTGTATGTGTCTGCTCTAACCAATGACATTTTTAGTAAGTACAAAAGTTTAGACACTGAAAAGGATGATAAACATTTAACTAAAATATATAAAATCTAAAAATATAATGTTGATAACATTATATTAAATTACACTTCAATTTAGGAAGAAAGAGATCCATGAAAGTGGAATATAGTTGCTCACTCACCAGCTGCAGAGTCCAGTTTTTCAGTGATAAAAACTGTAAGACAAAAGAACAAGAGATAATAAATCTGCATCTACCCAGACTGAAGCTTCTTATTTTCCCATGGATACTCTAGGAGAATTTTTAAAAGTTACAAGTATAGTTTCCTTCCAGGTTGAAACATACTTTTAAACTTAGGCTGAAAATGATATAATCTTTTATATCCCCTGTCTAGAGATGATATATATGGCTCACCAAAAGAAAAAAAGAAAAAAGAAAAAAACATTTCCTAGTGTCATTTCCAAAGGACAAGTAAATTACATTCAGATATAATATACTTTTAGTTATTTTTTAACTATTTCACTTTTTAATGTTTATATTTTTATAAATTAAGGAACCAGATTATACATGAATATTCAATAGGTCTAATTTGCTATTTTATATGTAATTCATAAATTAATGTTATTGATTGAACACTTATAACCACTTGGAGTTTAAAACCCATTTTACATGAAGTATTTCACTTTCCAAAGTAAATGCCACCCCACCAGACACAAAGGCAGGAAGCTACCAGCAGACAGAGACTCCCTGGTTGTTAGCAACAGGAATCAAAGCTATTGGAAAAACTAAATACTATTTTCCAATACTGTTTTAATATTGAAAAAACTAAATGTCTTCCTGATAACAATTGAAAAAAAAGAATTTCATGCCCAAAACAGTTTATAGTACTAGGAGGAGACAAAATATACCATCCATACTATCTTCATTCCTCAAATCATTATTTATCCATAATAAAAACCCTGAAAGCCATGTTACATTTTCTGCCAAATTTAAGTCAATTAGTTACTAATTCTTTGAGGACAATAAATGTGTCCTATTATCCCTATAGTTCTATTAACTCAGCATAATATCTTGTTATGTCTAGTAGTTAGTAAATACTTATGAACTAAAAATTTCAGCTTCAATTTATTTATTTACTTATCCTCACCTCAGGACATGCTTACTGATTGGTAGAGAGAAGGGGAGGGAGGGCGAAAGAGAGGGAACGAAACATGGATCAGCTGCCTCTCATAGGTGCCCCAAACTCACAACCTAGGCATGTGCCCTGGCCTGACCAGGAATCAAACGCTCTCTTTTGGTTTACAGGATGATGCCCAACCAACTGAGTCACACTGGTCAGGGCTCAACGTCAATTTAAACTGATCAAGGTTCTTGCAAAGATTAAATGTCATCAATTGTTTGTGTAAATAAAGAATGAGTGAAACAAGGTACTCACAGCATTGAGCTCCCCACTTTTGGGACCCCATGGTGTACTTGGCTCCAGTAAAACATCATAGTCCAGACCTTTCTCATCACAGGGACCGACTCCAGAATCACTAGGGAGAAAAAGACATTTTATGAAGAAGTGTTCAATTTCTTAAGAATTTAAATGCAAATGATATCTTTTTTATTGCACATATTTTATAATTTGCTCTTTAGAAATATAGTTCTTCATAGACACAGACAACAGTATGGTGATTACCAGAGGGAAAGGAGGGTTGGGGGGAGGTAGAAGAGGATCAAAGGGGGAAAAATGGTGATGGAAGGAGACTTGACTTGGGGTGGTGAACACACAATACAATATACAGATGATGTATTATAGAGCTGTATGCCTGAAAACTATATAATTTTGTTAATCAGTGTCACCCCTATAAATTCAATAAAAAAAGGAACTACAGTTCTTGAGCATAAGGTATGTACTTCAAATTTACATTTCAATGTAAATTAAAATTTACATTTCTTAATTTACTTAGTGATTCCCGCAGCACGGATCGTTCCGTATAGGGGAACACCATTGCACTCCAGGCATTACACTTGCCTGGGGGTGAAATGGGCTCCTATAATGGGTACTGCTCTGAGAATGATACCCATTACAGGAGCTCCCTTCGGCAACAGAAAAAAAAGAACAGCCTTTATTATGGGGTCCTCCTAACCTCCCAACCTGATAACCTGCTGTAGTTGCAAGATGATGGAAGTAACTTCAGAAATTAATGACTTCAGGGAGCTCAAATTTTTGCAAAGATGACTTCAACCATCAACTATTTTTCTAGTTGTGTCAATCAAACATTTAAGATGAGCTTAAGTAGCTTGAAAAAAGAAAAAAAAAAACACTTCAAAAATTGGATTGCAGGTCCCAACCTTTCAATCACCAAGGGCTTCTTTTATTAGTTTTTCTTTCTCTGGGAGTGTTCTTCCTATCAAATAAGCACCTGCTGGTTCTTATTTTAAGCTAACATAATTTCAGTTAAGCTTTCCGAAATAGTGTAAACTGTGTGAGGACTGACATTAGTGATTTGGAGACATACTAGGGGATGGTAAAGCTGCAGTATATCCCTCTCGCCCTCCCCCATACCTAACTGTGTCTTTAGAAAAAGGCACAACAATGACATCTCTGTGTTTGTGCAGATCATCCAGTATTCTAGCAGCTGGATAGGGTGGCAAATCTCCATTTTCGCCTTGATCACGAAGAGCAACTGTGTGGTCTCTCACTTTACAACCCTGTTGTACAAGAGACACTAAATTAGAGAGGTTGGTTCATTATGGAAACATTCCTTTAAAGATGACTGTATGTTTTTGTTCCTCTTTGCCTGGTCATATCAACCATTTTAGCTCTTTTTTTCCAAGGGAAAAAACTCACACAGGAAAGAACATGAGACATAAATGTATGAGGTCTGTCCAGAAGGTATCAAGCCATGAAAAATAGAGATGCTTATTGAAGACGACACAAGATACAAGAAACATTGTATATAGGACAATGATGCCTCAGTTTCCTTCAAAGTAGGTGCCTTGGGACCTCACAAAGTTGTCCCAGTCACCATCAGCTGCCCCATCCTATTTTCCTGAATCTCATAGAAGTTCAGAAATCTCTTTCCTTTCAAAGGTGATTTTAGTTTTGAGAAAGGCCAGAAGTTGCAGGATGCCAAATCTGGGCTATAGCAGGGCTGAGTCAGCTGGGTGATCTGATGTTTCACCAAAAAACTCTGCACAAGACGTGATGTGAGTGGGTGCATTGTTTTGATAAAGCTGCCAATCACCAGTTGCCCGTAACTGGCCTTCTGAGTCATCCAAATAGTTTCTGCACAGGAATGTTCAAGCTTAACGCAAAATTTGACGCTTTACTCGCTCAGTCATTTTGAATGCAATGGCCACATGGTACACATGCTCACTCAACAGCATCTCCCACCACCACTGACTAGTACAGCGAAGTCATTGTTCACACATGCATATTCCAATTCACTCTCTTTGGCTGCCAGGTTACATTGATGTTGTGCAAACTATTCTTGTTATATTAACAATGGCTG
The DNA here is from genome assembly GCF_022682495.2 of Desmodus rotundus. Lineage (NCBI taxonomy): Eukaryota > Metazoa > Chordata > Mammalia > Chiroptera > Phyllostomidae > Desmodus > Desmodus rotundus. The sequence continues at coordinate 136,413,043 of NC_071391.1, read as the reverse complement.
GACTTTTCTGGACAGACCTTGTATACCTTAAAAATATCCAAGAGTATTCATGTAACCACCATCCACATTAAGAAACAGAGTATCTCCAGCACTCCAAGAGATGAATACATACAAATTTATTTATTCTACAGTTGATAGATGGGTTGTTTCCAGTTTGGAGCTATTACAAATAATACTGTTATGTCCCTGGCTGTTGTGGCTCAGTTGGTTGAAGCATCGTTCCGTAGACTGAAAAGTCACGGGTTTGATTCCCGCTCAGGGCACATGCCTAGGTTGCAGTTTGATTCCAGTTGGAATGCATGTGAGAAGCAACCCATTGATGTTTCTCTCCCTTTCTTTCTCCCTCCCTTCCTCTCTCTATGTATGCCCTCCCTTGGGTGAGTATAAAAAAAAATAATAATACTATTATGAACATTCTTCTACATGTTTCCTGGCACACAAGTGCTCATGTGTGCTAATACAAAAATATATTACTATCAGCAGTGTATGAGAGTTCTCATTAATCAATATTCTCATTAATTCTCACACTTGGTGAGACCTATTTAGTCATTCTAATGAGCATGCAGTGGTATCTCATTGTGGTTTTTATCTGCTTTTCCCCAATTACAAATGAGGTTGAGTTTCTTTTAATGTTTACTGGACAACAACAAAGAACTTTGTTGTGTGAACTTCCTATTGTCTTTTTCTTATTGATTTATAAGAGTTTTAAAGAATCTTAATATGAACTTTTTATGGAGATGTGTTGCTAACATCTGGTCCTAATCTGTGTGTTTGTCTCCTCAGTTTCAGTTTATTTAATATAGTTGACATACTTTAAATTTTTTTCCTTATGTTATTGCCTTTTAATAGCTTTATTAGTTTTTCTTTCACATATAGGTCTTTTTTGAAAAAAATAGTTTGGGCCAGAGTCTCATTCCACTTTTCCCCCATATGGATATCCCAATGTCACAGTACCTCTTATTGGAAAGTCTATCCTTTGCCCACTCCTCAGTAATGACACCTATGTCTCAGTCAAGTACTCAGTGGCTCTGAGTACTTTATTCTTTGCTATTGGTCCACCAGTCTATTCATTATCACAATCATCCCATCTGAATTACCAAAGCTTTATAATAAATTCTGACATTGGACAGAGCACGTACTTCTCCTTGGTGTTCTTTGAAACTATCTCAGACAATATCGAGTCTTCTAATCTATGAACTTGGTACAATAATACATTTTTTAGTTTTCTTCATTTTTATCTCAATAATGTTTTCTGTTTTCTCTATAGAGTTTTTGCACATATTTGTTAGAGTTAATCCTAGGTACCTGATATTTTTAAGGCTGCTCTGTTTTCTTTTTATAAATTTCATTTTCTAATCTAATTGGTTTACAGAAATACTATTGATTTTTGTGAATGCTTTTTAAAAGATCAATCTTAAATTCTAATTAATTCTAATAATTTATCTGAAGATTCTTCAAGGTTTTCTATGTTTACAACATCATCTACAAATTGTAACAGTCCCTTTTTTATTTCTTGTCCTTGCATTAATATGCTGTCAAGGACCTCCAGCTCAATTTGAATAAAGTGTGGTGACAGTGGGCATCCTTATCGTCTTCCCAATTTCAAAAGGAAAGCCTCCTCCATTTCACTATTAAATGTGATATTTGCTACAAGTTTATTATATTATCCATCCTTAAATGAATTACATAATTTTCTTTTTATTCCTAAATCTGGTAAGAATCTTTATTTTTTTTAATTTTTTAATCATTGTACTCATTCCCTTCACATGCATTAATTTAGAAGTTACACATTCTGTTGTCCTTCCAGTGGTTACCCTACAACTTACAAGATGTACCCTCGACTTATCAAAGTCTGATTTGTTAATACCCTTCCTTCTCAAAGACCTTTTAAACTCAATTTTACTGCTCTCCCAACTTATAGGCTATTGTGAGTTTTAAAATTATACATTAAAATGTAGAGTATATATCAATGACCTATTTTAGATCATCTACATTATTAATATAATTACATATTTATTACAAACATGAATGCATACATACATGCACACGTACACAAAGCATTACCATCATTTTATACAGTCAGTGTTCATTCAGATTTCTCAATACATTAATCTTTCTTTGATCTTCATTCCTTCCTGTATCTCAAGAACATGTTAGTATTTCTGTTAAAGCAGTTTGCCAGTTGTACAGTCCTTCAATTTTTCTTTGCCTAAAAATGTCTTTATTTTGTCTTCATTCTTTTTTTTATTAAAGATTTTATTTATTTTATTTTTGAGACAGAGGGGAAGGGAGGGAAGAAAGAGAGGGAGAGGAACACTAATGTGTGGTTGCCTCTTGCATGCCTGCCACCAAAAACCTGGCCCTCGACCCAGGCATGTGCCTCAGACCAGGAATCAAACGGGCGACCCCCTGGTTCAAAGGCTGGGGCTCAATCCATTGAGCCACACCAATCAGGGCTTGGCTTCATTCTTAAAGGATATTTAAGGAAGGCACAGGTTTCTAGATTGTGAACATTTCTTTTGGCACATTGAAGACCTATGGACTACACTCTGACTTCCATTTTTATTGCTGAGATGTAAACTCTAATTATTGATGTCTTAAAGGGGTTCAGCACTTCTTCCCTCTGACTGCTTTTAAAATGTTCTCATCGTTTTTTGTTTTCTGCACGTTCACTATGATGTATGTAGGTATGAATTTCTTATTATCTTATTGAGAAAGTCACTGGAATTCTTCAATCTATAAATTGACATGTTTCAATAATTCTAAAGTATCTCAGCCATTATCTTTTCAAATTTTGCCTCTGATCTATTCTCTTTCTCTGCTATTGGGAACTCCATTAGAAAGTTAGACCTCACATAAAAAGACAAAAACTGTGTGATTCTACAATACCATATGAAGTACTTAGTCAAGTTTTTAGAGATGGAAAGTAGAATAGAGGTTGCCAGGGGATATGGGGACAGGGAATTGTTGATTGGGTACAAAACTTCAGTTTTGCAAGAAGAAAGAGTCCTGGAAACTGGTTGCATAACAAAGTGAACATATTTAATACTACTGAGATATACACTTAAAAATGGTTAAGATGGAAAATTTTATCTTATGTTTATTTTACCACAATTTTAAAAAGAGGTAGACATGCACATTCTAGGTCTCTTACTTTATTTTACATTTCTCATTTGGTCTCTCCGTGCTTTGTTCTGGACAGTTTCTTCTGACTGATATCTTTTAATTCACTGATTTTTCAGCTGTACGTAATCTGCTGTTAATTTGCCGCTGAGCTTAATTTCTGTATCATTACATGTTTCTAGCACTTCTATTTGTTTTTATTTAAACCCTCTTTGTCACTTTTTATAGTTTGTAATTCTCTGACAAAAATTTCTAAGCTTGGCTTCTGTTAAACTAAATTAAATTACTAAATCTTATTTAATTTACAGTCTATATAAATAATTCTGTGGTTTGTTTTGTATCTTAAATTCTGCTATTCCCATTCTTGGTAACTTATGTTCATCTATGCCAGGTTATCTTTGCATGCTGAATATTTTGTTAAAAAATTGTTTGTAGAAATAATTTGAGGTTTAGAATAATGTTATCTTTGTCCAAAGAGGATTTTTACTGCTCTCCCAAGTGCCTGGGGAGAGTGGCAATCCAGGATTACCTTAATCCAATTCCAGGGCTTGAAATACTCTAGGCCACTTAAATCAAAGCCAGGCTACTATCAAGGCAAGAAATGGCTTGCTTCTGACTTACTCAAAGTGTAAGGGAGTGAATGTTACTCATTATTATCCCCAGTATTGACAGACCTTGGCCCCTGACTATTCCCAAAAATCCTGATAGGGCACCAAAAACTCAGCCCAGCTTCTCAGCCACTCTTTCAGACTGCAATCCCCCCGAAAATGGCCTTGAGTGCCAGCCCACTCCTCTGAGTTCCCTTCATCCCCTGTATCTTACCACTAATTCCCCATTAGCTTGTTCATGCTTTTAATATAATCTTTATATTTCATCTACCTTTTTAAGTTGCATTTGATGGGAGGATTGGTCTGTATTACTTAGCCATTACTGGAAATATAAATCACTTTACGAGTTATCTAGATTTCACTTAGCCAAATAAATTACCTCAATAAATATCCATGATTTCACATACAAGATTTATCATACAGTTTAATCACTATTTACTCCTAATCCTCTCACAGTAAATGGATTAGTAGTTAATATAACTAGTAAGTAGACAAAAGAAGCCAAAGAGTTACAACTTTAAAAAGTATTGTTCAAAACAATGTGATAGTTAAAATAGAAACATCATAACCATAAAGAACTGCAAGGACTAAAAATCATGTTATTGCAAATATATAAAAGCAATCATGAATTAATAAAATCTCTTGGGCCTGTCAAAGCTAATGCTCTTCTTCTTAAAGTCTCATGCCTCATTTAAACAGTGTTGCATGCAAAATGTTAACTAAATCTTAGATATGAACACTATGACAGCAATCTATTACCTCATTAGTAAAATCTCTGATAATCAAAATTGGTGATTGATTGCAAAAATAACAAATTTCCTAATCCAAATTAAATCCTATGGTCCATCATTTCAGTAATATTTGTGCTAACATCCCAAATTCCTTGCTCCTAAATTTCATCATATCCATCTGACAAACCCCAACTCTGGATGAGCTCAAGTACCCATTTTCTCCACGCCTGGAGAAAATTGCTGGAGGTAGCAATATAAAAAGTTATGTTGGATTTCACTATAAATTTATGATCAGCAAGTTCCAATGACCCTAGTAACCTACAATATTTATGTGGAAAATTCACTTTTCTGTTTCCAAAAGACTTTCAAACCTTTCTCCAAACCTTGAAACCTTCCCTCTTTCCCTCATTCTTAGCAGACAGCTTTAGCTTCTACTTGATGGAGAACAGGAAAGGCATTCAATTGCAATAATTTATCATCAATGAGAAAAATACAATTTTACTAATTCTACAACCATCCTACTCTTCTCTCCTGTCACATGAGAGGAGCTTCCCTTCCTCCTGTCTACACAAATGCTGCCACTTGTGCTTCAGATCCCACCCTACTCTGCCTCCTCATGAACCTTATACTATCAACCTCTTCTCACTGGATCCTTTCCACTGACTTTTAAAAAGTTCTCTCCTATCAAAACAAAATAAAACAGGAACATAAACAAATACAGATTATTGATCTATCCCCTTCCTTTCTCAAATTTCCCAAAATAATTGTTGTTCACACTGCCTCCATTTTTTGTTCTTCCACTCACATTTCAGCCCACACGAATATGACTTCTGGATCTAGCATGCCACCAAAACAGATCTTCACACCTATGGATTCCAGGTCACCAAAGCCAAAATACATTTCTTTCGTTATTTTATCTGACCTCTTAGCAGCATATTGTGGACCACTCTCTGTTTCTTTGAACACTGCTCCCTTGACTTTCATGACAACATTCTTGGTTTCCCTCCTATATTCTGGCTGTTCCTGATTATTCTCCTTTGTAGGCTGATGCTTCTCTATCTAGCCATTAAATACTGGAGTTTCTCCAGGTGCTATTGTAGGCCCTCTGCCCTTATCTTCACCTGTACTTGGTGGCTTCAATTATCATTTATTTGTAAGAAGACTTAAAAATTATTATATCCAGCCTAACCACTTCTCTGAGAACCCAAACCCATATATTTAACATTCTTTGTCTGGTTATCTTATAGAGCATCTCAAACCCAAAATGTCCAAAACAGAACTTGTGAGCCTCTCTCCAAACCTAATTCCCTTCTGTTGTTTCCTCTTCAGTGAATAATAACATCATCAATCAAGTAGTACAAGCATGAAACTGAGTCATATTCTCCCTATATGATACAACCCATCAGTTTTATTTCCTAAATACTGAATTCATCCATTTCTCTTCATCTCCACTGCTCTAGTCCAAGCAACCATCATCTTTCTCTGAGACTACTATGATAACTTCCTCCTGGTCCTAATTCCACTGATTATTCCTCCAGCCATTCTCCACACTGCAACTGCTATTTTCAAAAACCTGAAGTGAAGGAAAAAGCTCAAACATGGCTGACGAGGTCCTGCCCCTACATGGCCTGACATCTACTTGTCTCTCCAGCTTTGTCTTCAAATATGCATATTTTTTGTTTGTTTGTTTTGTTTTTTATATAACAGGCAGAGTTTCTTTCAGTCTCTTACTCACTGTAACCCTTTTGGATTTGCTGTTCTGACTGGAGGGCTCTTTCCCTTCCTTTTCACCTCAAATATTCCTACCCACCCTTCAGATCTCAATGAAATGCCAAATCCCTAAGAAGGTAATATCAGCCTATCACAGACATGTATGAACCTGCATACTTCTTCAAACATTTCCTTGTATACTTTTTCCCTGTTGAAATTATTGCCTGAACTCTAAGCTCCACAAAGACAGAAACTACCTAACTTTATATACTACCCTCTGCCTTGTCCAGTGTGTGATACAACTTTGGTGCTTTATAAATATAGGATGAGGCAAAACGAGATTTACAGCTGTAAGCATGTGGAACACAGAGTTTATTCTTGTATTATTATTTATGAATTGCTGTATTATTTTTCCATACGAACAACTGTAAACTTACTTTTGCCCCACTCTGTATTTGTTGTATGAACGATGATGAGGAAGAGCTTTAGGTTCCTTTCATCACCCATGAATTTTAATTACATAACATTTTCAAAAGTGTTAGTGATCAAGGACTCTAACCTATGGCGATACTCATGTACTGCACCAAGGTGTACATGCGAAGATATTCACTGCAATACTGTAATACCATCTACCCTACATGCTTGTATTACCTTTGTACTTTAAAAACAAAAAGAGAAAAGGATTTAAATAAAAATTATTAGTGAGCACTGTAACTGCAAAAGGGTAACATTGAGCATTACCCTTGTAAGCTGAGTGGGATCGAATCGAAGAACCTTTTGGTTGCAGCAGGGATAAACTCCAGTGCCCACAGTACTCAGAGAACTTGCTGCGGGAGGATAAACCACTGCTTCTGAATGATACTGACAATGTGAAAATTCTATACAGAGAAAAACCTGAATAAAAGAAATAGATAAAAGCAATAATTATTCCCATATTGTATATCTTAAGGTATATAATATTCAAGTATATCTTAAAAACACTTTACTTAAGACCACATATTTTATGTTCTCTTTACATAAAAGGAACAGAAATGGCAAATCTCTAGAGATACAAAGTAGATTTGTGGTTGCCTGAGGTTGGAGATAAGATTGGGGAGTGATAGCAAATGGACAGAAGGAATCTTCTTGGGATGATGGGGTGAAGAGGTGATCGGATGGTGGTGAGGTTGCACAACTCTAAATTTACTAAACTATATACTTAAAATAAATGAAGTTTATGGCATATAATTATGCTGTAATAAAGCTATTAAAAAGCAAAACCAAAACATGTTACTCAAACTTCAGATGAATTAAGTTGATCTTGATGTACATCTAATTTTATAATTAGCCAAACACATAAAAAGTTTTCAATGAAAATAATGAAATAAAATTTTGCCTCAACTATTTTTTGACATATTTTTAAGGTAAATATTTAGTATTAGTATTAATGAAAACTATGGAGTAACTTTGAATCACTGGTGAAGGAACTTATCAAAATTTAATTATAAAAATAATAGATTTCAGTTCTGGCTGGTATAGCTCAGTGGATTGAGCATGGTCCTATGAACCAAAGGGTTGCTGGTTTGAATCCCAGTCAGGACACATTCCTGAGTGGTGGGCCAGGTCCCTAGTAGGGGGTGCTTGAGAGGCAATCACACATTGATGTTTCTCTCCCTCTTCTCCTTCCCTTCCCCTCTCTAAAAATAATAAATAAAATTAAAAAGCTGGGGGAATGCAAGTTCAGGGACTCGGGAAAACTGGCTTACATTTACCATGCAATCCAGCATCTAACCTACTTACAGGTTATTACCAAAGAGAAATAAAAACCTATATTCATATGAAAGTCCATAGGACATGTTTATAGTTGCTTTCTTCATCATGGCCCCAAACTAGAACCACCTACAAAGCCCTTCACTAGTGAATAAACATTTCAAGTTCATTTTGCTAAGTAAAAAAAAAATATATATATGGTATAATTTTATTTGTATGACTTTCTGGAAAAGTCAAAATTATAAAGATGTTTAAATAAATCAGCAGTCGCCAGAGTCCGGGGTTGAAAAAGGAACTGACTACAAAGGAGCATAAGAAATTTTTAGGGTGATGGAATTGGTCTATGCTTTGATTGTGGTGGTGGTTACACAACTGTGTTTGTCAAACGTCAGAAAAGAAATTAATTTTACTGTATAAAGGTGAATTTTACTGTATATATATTTTACTTCAATAAATCCAATTTTTAAAAACTGTGGGGACACAAGGAGTCTATTGGGTATAAGCCCAATAGAAATCTCACACTGAAGGTTTTAATAAGCAGCTCTTCATTCCCTCTACTGAAAATCATTACTCGAGTGAGAGAGGAAAATTACTGGGGGTAGACAGACATTAGGGATTCATAAAAATTTTTTATGTAGAACACTCTGGATTTATACATAAGACTAATAAGGAATGACTGTGACCTACAAAGGTCTATTTATTCTATAAAAGGATTTATTATAGGTACCTTTAAATAGCAAGCTTTCTTGTGCTTTTACTACAGACCTCATTTATTAAAAAAATGAACAAAACCTTTTATTGGAACACAACTGTTATAACAAGAAGGGTACATTTCAATAGCACCCTGTCTGCAAAGGCATTTCTGGATTTCTAAAGAAATGTATGGGCTAGTGGAGAAAAAGTTTGGCTAGAAATAACTGAAGGCAATAAGGACTCGGTATTTATTTTTCCATTTAAAAAAGTATTTGGTCACTTAACGCCTGTTGGTTTTCTAAAAATTTGGCAAGTCATTGATTGTTTCAACAATGATAATAAAGGGGAAGGAGAAATGTAGTAAGAGAAATTAAGTCAGACGTAAGCAATGTTTATTTAATAGCACCACTGTTTTTGCCACTAATTTCTTAAAAAGATGTCAGATATTATCAAAATATATTCAAACATACTAATTAAACAGCATATATCAAAAGAGCCTGCTCTCTCACGCTAAGTGAAATAAGCCAGGCGGTGAGGGACAAATATCATATGATCTCACCTTTAACTGGAACATAATCAACAAAAGAAAAAAGCAAACAAAATATAACCAGAGACATTGAAATTAAGAACAATTTAACAATAGCCAGAGGGGAGTAGGGAGGGGACAGTGAGGAGAAGGGATTACAGGAACTACTATAAAGGACACACAGACAAAATCAAGGGGGAGGGGGAAGGAGGGGGAGGGAGGTGGGTTTGGCTGGGGTGGGGTGGAGGGATGGGGAGAAAATGCAGACAACTGTAATTGAGTAACAATAAAAATTTAAAAAAGAAAAAAAAAGAGCCTGGTCTCAATGTTTGCAAAGCAGGATATTTTTTAAAAACTCACCCGACAACATCTTGAACAAGTTAGCCAGTTGACTGTTCCCCACAAGCGCCAATACACATCTCTCCAAGATTTCAGCTCTTCAAAAAGACTATTCAAATACTCATGAATGTCCCAAGTCTTATCTCTGGGGAAAAAGTCTCAATTGTTGTATTATTTTATAAGCAAGCAATATTAACAATTTATTAGAGAAAATGTTTTTAAATGTGTGACTTATATCCAAGAATTTCCCCCAAATAACGGCTGTGGGATGGACTACACTGAATGGTAGATGAAATTTCATTTTGGAGTCTGTTTATTCTTTTTTTTTTTCCTGTGGATAATAGGAAAAGGTATAGAAGCTTGAATGCCAAATACAATGCTAAGCTACATAAAGGGTTATAAATTAAATATAGTTTGAGTAGACTAATGTTTGGGACATCCGCAGATAATTGCTTTATTCTAATTGTACATATTGTATAATAAGATGTAATTATTGGTGATTCTAAACATTTCATTAATGTGTTCTTTATATTATCCTCAAAAGGCATTTTCAACAATAGAGTAATAATAGTAACATACAATCAGTCTTGGAAATATACATTTTCAAGTTAAGTAAGATAAACTTTAAAAATGGCAAAGGCTTAAAACCCTGTTTGCTATAGACTTATGTAACTCAAGTTCCCAGTTTTTTCCAAGTCCCTTAATATTTTCAAACTTTTGCTCTTTTTGCCCTTAGTTCAACAAATAACAAAATATCATCATGTTATTACAAATTACACAGGCACATGTTTTAAGTTAAAGACAATTTAAAAAGTGTTATCAACAGCTGACTTATTAGAAAATACTTTGAATAAAACAAAAATGGATGTTGAAGTTACTATCAATTTTTTCACGCAGTTACCACTGTCATAATATATATATAATATATATATTTGTTATTGCGATCACAGTGGACATTCTTAAAAAGTGAATCAAGTCTCAAGACAAGAAAGTGTAAAATCTCAGCTGCTTAGAATAACTAGTAAAGATTGCCTGATAGTTGTATATAGAGAAAAATGTAACATTTTAAAGTTGATTGTACTATATTCATATTAGGTTATATATGTTTCTCTGTACTTCTGTTTTAATATTTAAAATATGAAATCTAACATTTGTGTTTTTTTTTTAATATAGAAGGAACAAGCACAAAAAATTAAAATCATCCATAATACTATTACTCGGAGGTAACACAACAATAAACATTTTAGTGAACATGCTTCTAGTTTTGTTTCATAATGTGTCCATTCTTCTTTTCACTTCTTCCCACTAAAAACTTTATATATAGGTATATATTCCTCCAACATTATTCTCAAAGGCTGCACATTAAGAATTGATTAGATGTACTTTTTACAGATATAGTATTGCATGGATATATTTTACTTTGTTTAATCATTTGGGTGTTTATTTTTTTTAAGATTTTATTTATTTATTTTTAGAGAGTGGAAGGAAGGGAGAAAGAGAGAGAAATATCAATGTGTAGTTGCCTCTCATGTGTCCCCCCCACTGGGGACCTGGCCCACAACACAGGCATGTGCCCTGAGTGGGAATCGAACTGGCGACCCTTTGGTTTGCAGCCTGCACTCAATCCACTGAGCTACACCAGCCAGGGTGGGTGTTTCCTTTATTAAAAGTATAAACAATATAGCAAAAACTGTCCTTATTAAGTGCTTTCACAAATCCAATACTATCTCTTTGGGTAAATCCCTAGCAGTAGGATATTATCAGAGGATATATAAGAGTGAGGTGTGTCTACAAAGTATCCAGCCATGGAATATTAAAAATAGAGACATTTATTGAAAAAGATACAAGATACAAGAAACATTGTACATAGGAAAATGATGTCTCAGTCCCCTTCAAAGCAGGCACCTTGAGACCTCACACAGTTCTCCCAATTGCCATCAGCTGCCCTGTCATATTTTCCTGAATCTCACTGATGGTCTGAAATCTCTTCCCTATCAAAGGAGATTTTAGTTTTGGGAAAAGCCAGAAGTCACAGGGTGCCAAATATGGGCTGGAGCGGGGCAAAGTCACCTGGGTGATTTGATGGTTTGCCAAAAAACTGCATGAGACATGATATATAAGCAGGCATGTTGTCATGATGAAGCTGCCAATCATCAGTTGCCCACAGCCTTCTGAATTGTCCGAATAGTTCTGAAGAGGAATGTTCAAGCTTAATGTAAAATTTGATGCAGATTCATTGCTCTACTCACTCAGTCATTTTGAATGTGATGGCCACACAGTACACATGCCCACTCAATGGTGTCTGCTGCCCCCACTGACTAGTACAGTGAAGTCCTCATTGTTCACTCATGTGCATTCCAATTCACTGTCCTTGGCTGCCAGGTTATATCGATGTAGCACAAACCATTCTTGTTATATTAACAATGGCTGGACTTTTTCCAGACAGACCTCATATATTTTAAAGTTTTTGCTTTCCTGAGACATACCATTTTACAACACTCTCCCTCCAACTCAAAATGAGAACAGGTTTTGAATTTAAAGGGGAATAAAAAAGAACTATGTATTAATGGAATACTGACAAAGTAAGAATAATAAATAGATTAGGGAAAATTCAATTTTATGATTTTTAAATTATATTTTATTGATTATGCTATTATAGTTGTCCCAATATTTCCCCCTTTGCCTCCTCCATCCAAGCCCTCACCTGCTGCCACACTCATTCAAGCAAACCCCACACCATTGTCCATGTCCATGGGTCATGCATATATGTTCTTTGGCTACTCTGTTCCCTATGCTGTATTTTATATCCCCATGACTATTCTGAAACTACCAATTTTTACTTCTTAATCCCTTCATTTTTTTCGCCAATCCCCACTGACCTACCTCCCACCTGGCAACCATCAAACCATTCTCTGGATCCATAATTCTGCTTTTTAGGTTCAATTGTTTTTTAAGTATATGCTATTATGTTATTACAGTTGTCCCAATTTTCTCCTTTTGCCTCTCTCTGTCTGGCACCCCCCCCCCATCACTCCAAGAATCCACCCCTTAGCTCATGTCTATGGGCTGTGTGTATGAGTTCTTTGGCTTCTCCATTTCCTATACTATTCTTAACACCTCCTATCTATTTTGTACCTACCAATTATGCTTTTTAACCCTTGTACCTTTTTCCCCATTCTCCCCCTTCCCCCTCCCAGCTGATAATCCTCCAAATGATCTCCATACTTATGATTTTGTTCCTGTTGTGGTTGTTTGCTTACTTTTTTAAAAAAAAGATTCAGTTGTTGATAATTGTGAATTTGTTGCCTTTTTATTTTTTAAAGATTTGATTTATTTATTTTTAGAGAGAGGGGGAGGGAGGGAGACAGAGAAGAAAACATTGATGCATGAGAAATACATCAATCAGTTGCCTCTCACACAAACCAAATGGGGACCTGGCCTGCAACCCAGGTATGTGCCCTGACTTGGAATTGAACTGGTTCGCAGGACAGCACTCAATCCACTGAGCCACACCAGCCAGGGCTTAATTTGTTGCCTTTTTAATGTTCATAGTTTTGATCTCCTTTTTCTTAAATATGTCCCTTTAACATTTCATATAGTAATGGTTTGGTGATAATGAACTCCTTTTGCTTTTTTCTTGTCCAGGAAGCTCTTTGACCATCGATTCTACCCAGCTTTGCTGGGTAGAGTAACCTTGGTTGTAGGTCCTCACTTTTCATCACTTTGAATATTTCTTGCCAATCCCTTCTAGCCTGCAAACTTTCTTTTGAGAAATCAGCTGACAGTATTATGGGAATGCTCTTGTAGGTAACTAACTGCGTTTCTCTTGCTGCTTTTAAGATTCTCTCATTGTCTTTAACCTTTGGCATTTTAATTATGATGTGTCTTGGAGTGGGCCTCTTTGGGTTCATCTCATTTGGGACTCTTTGTGTTTCCTGGACTTGTATGTCTATTTCCTTCACCAAGTGAAGGAAGCTTTCTGTCATTATGTTTTCAAATAGGTTTTCAACTTCTTGCTCTCTCTCTTCTGTTTCCAGCACTCCCATGATGTGAATGTTGGTCTGCTGGAAGTTGTCTCAGAGGCTCATTACACTACCTTCAGTTTTTGGTGGATTGTTTTTTCTTCTTGCTGTTCTGATTGGGTGTTTTTTGTTTATTCAAATGATGATTTGATTCTCGGCTTCATCCACTCTACTGTTGTTCCCCCACAAATAGTTCTTCATTTCAGTGTATCCTTCAATTATGTTTTTTTCTTAATGCTTTCCATGTCCTTTTCAGTGCTGTTGAAGTTCTGTATGAGTACATCTGCTCTTCCCCTAAGTTCATTGAGCATCCTTATAACCAGTGTTTTGAACTCTGCATCTAGTAGATTGCTTGTCTCCATTTTGTTTAGTTCTTCTTCTGGAGTTTTGTTCTGTTCTTTCGTTTGGACCCTGTTTTTTGTCTCCTCATTTGACAGCTTCCCTGTGTTTGTTTCTATGTATTAGGTAGAGCTGCTATGACTCCCTGGTTTGGTACAGTGCCTAATGTAGTAGGTGTCATGTAGGGTCCAATGACACAGCCTCCCCTACCCCCAAGCTGGGTACTCAAAGCCACCCACCATCTGGGCTGTTTATATCTTCCTCTTGTAGTTAAGCCTTGATTGCTGTTGGCAGGTCAATGGGAGGGACTTACCCAGACTGATCAGCTGCAAGGGCTGGCTATGACCACTGACCACTGACCACTGACCTCTGACTACTGTGGAGGATCAGCTGTGCAGGGGCCAGTCCACATAGCAGGACTTAGTTCAGTAGGGCTCTGGAGCCTGCTGAGTTCTCCCTGTGAGTGTGTCACTTGTGGAGGTGGTTGGGTAGTAGTGCTCTGATGTGGTCTGTAGCTGTCCACTAAGTGCTTCCCCAGAGGTAGAGGCTAAGGTCAGTCATTGCCTGTGTTCTGTCTGGGAACACCTGACATAAGCTACAAAGTGATCTGCAGATGGCTGCTACTTATGCTGTGCTTGGAAATGCCCCAAGCAAGGCCAAACTGTGAATCAAGGCCAGCTGCTAGTGCTAGGCCTGGGGTCACTTAGCAAGAAGTGCAGAGCTTGCTGAGGCCAGATGCTGCTCATTTGAGAGATTTACAAAAATCTGAAGCATGAGCCAAGATAAGCCACTTGTATGGAAAAGCCACTGGAAACAGCTTGGGTGGGCCTGAAATTTGGGTTGGGCAGAGACTCAGGAAATCACCAGGGCAGGGCAACAGTGTGGGTCTGGTTAATGGAGTCTCAGATATTGTGCCTGCCTTCCAGCTCTTTGGGGGCGGGGGGGGGGGGGCTCTGAAAAGGAACAGTGGCCTCTGTCAGCACTTCCGTCTGGGAGAAAGCTGTCCCCCAGTTTTTGCCCTGATTCCAGACACTTTAGTTCCTCCCTGTATGCCTCTGACACCTTTCAAGCTGCTGCCCCAGTGCTGGAGCCCAGAGTGAATCTGAATAAGGCTGTGCATGGGCCATTTAAGGATTGCCTGGGAATCCAGAAGTTTCTGTCTTCCACAGCCTCAATCTCCACTGGTTTTTACAGCCAGAAGTTATGGGGATTTATCTTTCTGGCATTGGAACCCTGGGCTGGGGGCCTGGTGTGGGGCTGGGACTCCTTGTTCCCGAGATATCCCTCCTAATTTGTATCTGCCATACATTGTTGTGGGACCAGCCCATTCCATGTCTCCACCCCTCCTACCAGTCTCCCTTTGTACCAGTCTCAATGTGGTTTCTTCCTTAATTCTGTAGTTGTAGGACTTCCATTCAGTTCAATTTCTGGCAGTTCTGAATAATGGTTGTTCTGCAGTTTAGCTGTAATGTTTTTGTGGTTGTGTGAGGAGGTGAGCCATGTTTACCTAGGCTGCCATGTTAGCTTTCTCCAGAAAATTCAACTTTAAAGACTATTTTCCTCACCAAAATTCACTTGAAAGTAAACTTGGTTCTCTTGTTAAATTCAATATAACATTTATGTAAAATCTGTTACTGTAAAGAAATAATTTTAATGGTACTGACCAGAATATCTTTCGAGATAAATGTATGACCATTTTTACTCTTTGAAAACTTAAAAGTTTACTGATATTTATCTGATTAATAAAACATAGCTTTTAAAACAATTTTGTTTTGAAAGTAGCATCTTTCTAAATCAAAACTGGATCACATGCAGAAAATATACCCTATTGCTTATAGGAGTAGTTATGCTTCTATAAATACATTAGTAATTTATATTTGAAAAGCTGTATTTTTTCACTATACCTTATGTGAATGTACACAATATTTCCATGTTGATCCACATTGATTTTTCCAGGAATGCAAGGAACTCTTCTTTCTGTTTCTTTAGTTAAAAGTTTCTTACACAAACAGCACCTACAACAAAAAGGGATTTAAAACTATAAGAAAAAAATTTTAATGTAGTAAAATGAAAAAATTTAGCTGCATCATATAGTCTACCAAGGAAAACCATGTTACCATACCTGTACAATGTTGCTGCATTGTTACGAGAATCTGGATTCAAGTACTCAGGATCAAATAGTCTCTCAATCTTCTTACAAAACAGTTTACTATTAACAACAAATGACCAACAAATTAATTTCCCATATCCACTTTACTAAAGTTACTCAATAGCAATAAAACAAATACTGATCTATTTGCACATGTAGAAAATAAGATTAATAAATGCTTAGATTTATTCTCTTTGGGAATGTATAATACGGTTTTAGTGTTCTAAGTAAATAAACCTCCTAATGACAACTGTTTGATCAATAATCTATTTTCACAAGAAAAATAAGACTGAAATATTACCTCTCTTTTAGTCCTTTGTTGCTGGAATATTCAAGATTAAAGATTTTGGAAATTTAACAATTCTGTGTCTACCAGTAACTCAGTACGTGATCTTTAGCAACTTAATCTCTCTTAACTTATGTTTTGCCACTCATAAAATGGGGTTAAGAATTCCAAATTCATAATTTTTTAGGAGGGTTAAATGAGATAATTAAAAAAAAAAAACAGGCAAAGCATTAAGCATTCGATGAATATTAATACTTTATTTTCATGCATAAAATGACTGAACTTCAAACCTTCTAATTAATTAATTCTAATTAAACTAATTGTCATTAATTCCAAGTGTATCATCCTGTCTCCATTTTCCCTCATGTAATATCTGCTATTGAAGGTCAGATCCAGATTTAGGGCCCTGGTCCCATTTTTAAGTATTTAGCTCTTGGATAATTCCCCTGTCTCATTTCCCTTAAGGACTAAACTCTTGGATCACCCCCTACCTGATCAGTTCCTCCTACTCTCATGAGTCATCCTGGTCAGCAAATAAACATAATCTAATATTTCTCTCCTTTAAAAAAATCCTTTATTGGGACTACCTATCCCTAATAGCTACTACTAAATTTTTCAGCAATTGCTCAGAGCAAAACATCTGGAAAAAAGTCACCTAAATCCAACTGGTCACATTTCTGTCCTAATCTCACTCTATATGGTGGCAGCATTCTACTCATTTGATCACTTAATCACTTCCTCCTGTTGGAAACCCTCTTTCCTTCAACCCACTGGCTCCTCCTTTTCAGACCCCTCACTGGTGATGATGCTCCTCTGTCAAGCCTCTAAATTTTGGATAGTCTTTACCAATACTCTTGTTAACAATTATAAAATTAAATAACTAAAAATAGATTTACAACAGCACCCAAAAAATTAAATGCCCGAGAATAAATTTAATAAGTGAAAAACATCTCTCCACTGAAAATCATAAAACATTGCTAAAATAAATGAAGGGTTATACCATGTTCATGGACTGAATGACTCAATATTATTAAGATATCAAATTTTCACAAATCTAGAGGCTCAATATTAACCCTAAATTATTCTGGCAGTTGTGTATGTGTGTGCACAAAAGAAACAAAAAAATGGGTAGGCTAATTATAAAATTTACATGAAAATGTAAGAAATCTAAAATGGCTAAAACAGCAATCTAGAAGAAAGGCAAAGCTGGAGAATTTAGATACCAAAAAATATTATAAAGCTACCACAATTACAACAGTGTGATACTGATAAAAATATCAACAAAGAAACCAACAGAACAAAATGGAGAACTCAGAAACAGGGACTTCCCACCAGGATGGAAGTGTAGGTAGACGCACTGTGACTCCTCACACAACCAAAAGGACAACAAATTTAAAAACAGAAAAATCAGAACTGACAGAAAATTGAACTATGTGCAAGTCCAACAACCAAGGAGTTAAAGAAGAAATATTCATCCAGACTGGTAGGAGAGGCAGAGACAGACAGCCGGGCAGAGAGGACTGGAGGCAAGGTGGCAGCTGGCGGACCAGGGAGGTGGTGGCTGACAGACCAGGCAGTCCCACATTTGCGTGCAGATAAACCTGGAGGAACAACTGGGGAGCAAGACAGACCATGCAACCCAGGGTTCCAGTACGGGGAAATAAAGCCTCAAACCCTGACAGAAAAAACCTGTAGGGGTTGAGGCGGCAGGAGAAACTCCCAGCCTCACAGGAGAGTTCATTGGAGAGACCCACAGGGTCCTAGAATGTAAACAAACCCATCCACCTGGGAATCAGCACCAGAAGGGCCCAATTTGCTTATGGGTAGCGGTGGAAGTGACTGAAAGCCACAGAGAACTGAACAAGCGGCATTGTTCCCTCTAGGACCATCCTCCACATACAGTGCCACAACACAGTGACAGGGATTGTCCCGCCCTGGTGAATACCTAAGGCTCCAGAGACCAAAAAAAAAAAAAAAAAAAAGCCCAAATGAAAGAACAGGTCAAAACTCCAGAAAAAATACAACTAAGCGATGAAGAGATAGCCAACCTATCAGATGCAGAGTTCAAAACACTGATAATCAGGATGCTCACAGAATTGGTTGAGTATGGACACAAAATAGAGGAAAAAGTGAAGGCTATGAAAAGCAAAATAAAGGAAAATATACAGGGAACCAACAGTGACTGGAAGGAAACTGGGATTCAAATCAACAGTTTGCACCAGAAGGAAGAAATAAACAGTCAACCAGAACAGAATGAAGAAACAAGAATTTTAAAAAATGAGAGGCTTAGGAACCTCCAGGACAACTTTAAACATCTAAATCATAGAGGTGCCAGAAGGAGAAGAGGAAGAGCAAGAAATTGAAAACTTACTTGAAAAAATAATGAAGGAGAACTTCCCCAATCTGGCAAAGGAAATAGACTTCCAGGAAGTCCAGGAAGCTCAGAGAGTCCCAAAGAAGTTGGACCCAAGGAAGCACACACCAAGGCACATAATAATTACATTACCCAAGATTAAAGAGAAGAAGAGAATCTTAAAAGCAGCAAGAGAAAAGGAAAGAGTTACTATAAAGGAGTTCCCATTAGACAACTGATTTCTCAAAAGAAACCTTACAGGCAAGAAGGGGCTGGAAAGAAGTATTCAAAGTCATGAAAGGCAAGGACCTACATCCAAGATTACTCTATCCAGCAAAGCTATCATTTAGAATGGAAGGGCAGATAAAGTGCTTCTCAGACAAGGTCAAGTTAAAGGAGTTCATCATCATCAACCCTTATTATATGAAATGTTCAAGGGACTTATCTAAGAAAAAGAAGATAAAAATATGAACAGTAAAAATGACAGCAAACTCACAGTTATTAACAACCCCACCTAAAACAAAAACAAAAGCAAACTAAGCAAACAACTAGAACAGGAACAGAACCACAGAAATGGAGATCACATGGAGGGTTATCAGCAGGGGAGGGGGAGGAGGAGAAGGGGGGAAAGGTCACAGGGAATAAGTAGCATAAAAGGTAGGTAGAAAATAGGGGGAAGTTAAAAATAGTATAAGAAATGTAGAAGCCAAAGAACTTATACATACAATCCATGGACATGAACTAAGGGGGGGGGTGTGGGTGGGAGGGGGTGTGCAGGGCAGAGGGAAATAAAGGGGGGAAAATGGCTGTTTATACTATTCTCTTGTTTTGGATTTTCTTCTTCTTGTTGTTCTCATTGGTTGTTTTTTGCTTCCTTATGTTCCAAATCACTGATTTGATTGTCAGCTGCATCCATTCTACTGCTGTTTCCCCATAAAATGTTCTTTATTTCAATTAGCATATCCTTAATTTCTGACTGGATCTTTTTTATGCTGTTGAGGTCCTCACTATGTTCCTTGAGCATCCTTATAAACAGTGTTTTGAACTCTGTGTCTGATAGATTGCTTATCTCCATTTCATTTAGCTCTTTTTCGGGAGTTTTGATCTGTTTTTTCATTTGGGCCATGTTTCCTCATTTTGACAGCCTCCCTGTGTATGTTTCTATGTATCAGCTAGAGCTGCTTTGAATCCGTGTCTTGGTAGTGTGGTCTAATGTAGTAGGTGTCCTTGTATGGTCCAGTGGCACAGCCACCCCTATCACCCAAGCTGGGTACTTGAGGTGCATGGGCTGAATACACCCTGCTCTTGTAGTTGAGCCTTGTTTGCTGTTGGTGGATCGACGGGAAGGGTTTACCCAGGCCAGTCAGCTACATGGAATGGCTGTGACCACTGATCACCAACCTCTGCCCTCCATGGAGGATCAGCTGTGCAGGGGCAGGATGGTGGTGCTCTGACTTGGTCTGTAGCTACCCACTGGGTGTGCTGGCCCTGGGGTTCCCTTGGTGGTGGAAGCCATGGTCAGCCCCCACCTGTTTTGTGCAGGGCCACCCTGCCTGAACTATAAACCAATCTGAGACGGTTGCTACTTGTGCTGGGCTTGGAGATTCCCAGGTGAAGCCAAGCTGTGACTCTCTAATCTAGCTGCCCTAGGGTTCACTGAAGCCAGCTGTTGCTTGTTTGATTGGATTTAGGAGCCAAGACAAGCCTTTCTTATGGAAAAGCAGCTAGGGTGGACCAGTAAATTCGGTGGGGTAGAGCTTCTGTGGATCTCCAAGGTGGGTCATATAGTGTTAGCCAGGTTGACAGAGTCGCAGATATGGCACCAGCCTACTAGCTCTGTAAGGGGGGGAGCTCAGCAAAGGGACAATGACCTCTGCTTGCCCTGATGACAGACACTTCAGTCTCTCCTTCTGTACCAGTGGTGCCCTTCCAGCTGCCACCTGGGTGCTGGAACTCAGGGGGAGTGAGTCTGAGTAGGTGAGTCTGTGTGTGGGGTCCCCAAGAGGAACTGCTTAGGGCTCCAGTAGCCTCCTCCACTGACTCAACTCCCACTGGTTTTCACAGCCAGGTGTTGTGGGGACTTATCTTCCTGGCAATGGAATCCTGGGCTGGGGTGCCTGAGGTGGATGTGGCACTCTTCACTCCTGAGATATCCCTACCGGATTTTTATCCATGTGGGTGCAGTGCCAGCCCCTTCTGCATCTGCACCCCTCCTACCAGTCTGGATGGATATGGTTTCTTCAATTCCGTAGTTGTCAGACTTCCATTCAACTGAATTTATGATATTCATGATAGTTGTTCTATATTTTAGTTGTAATTTTGATGTGGTTATATGAGGAGGTGAGCCATATCTGCCTATGTCACCATCTTGAATGGACTGCCAACTCTTTTCAATAACCTACTACGAATCTGTCTACTTCTTTCCAGCTCCACTGCTTCTACTCTAGTCTGTTGCAACCCTTTTGTCTCTCACCAGACTACTGCCTTATCTTCCTAATAGGTCTCTTTGCTTCTTACTTCCTTGTAATCTATTCCCAGATAGCAACCAAGATGATTTTTTCTTTTTTCTTTTTTAGATTTTGTTTATTTATTTTTAGAGAGAGGGGAAAGAAGGGAGAAAGCAAGGGAGAGAAACATCAATTGGTTGCTTCTCATATGTGCCTGGACCTGGGACCTACTAACCAGACATATGCCCTGACTGGGGATTGAACCGATGACCTTACACTTTGCAGAACGACACCCAGTCAAGGCACACCAGTCAGGGCCAAAGTGATTTCTTATCGAATCAGATCATGCTATTTGTCTGCTTACATTCACACTTAGAAGAAAGTATATACTCCTTGCTATGACCTAAACAGCACCTAAGTGATATGACCACTGCCGACCCCACTGCATACCACCCTTCTCCTTTATACTAAGGCCTTTCTTAATAATTTTTCACATAATTCACTGCCATAATAAGCTTGTATGTACATTAGACAAAATAAGTAATTTCATTACTAATTTTTACCTTGAGCAATTGGCTCTGGATAAATTTTACTTCACTTATAATAAAATGGAAACATATTTCTAAATATAATCTAAAATAATATTTTACTAAAATGAAAGAAATAGTTTTTCTAATAGAAACACTGGATTTAAAATGAAAAATTACCTCCTAAACTTATCTTTCTTGTCCTTTAAATCATCTACCTCATTGTGTGTGAACATATCAGCTATACGTGTAAGAAGATTTGCATTAATACAGTTCATGTTGCATGGAGTGGCTACTATGGCATTCATATTTTTGTGGCAATACTGAATACATTGTTCAACCTAAAAAACACAGAATAGAAAATGAATGATGAAAATAGTAGCATGAAGGAAAATGTCATATCAGTACCTTTTAAAGATAAAATTCATTAAAAGCTTTATACATGTATTGCTAGGTCCTGCCTGGTTTTACCTATTTGGGTTATCTACACTGCTCCAAAGTGCTCCAGTGGGTCAAATTTGTACAAACATATATACATAGCTAGAAAAATCATTTTCAACCGTCTTAAAGATGCAATGAGCATCTCTCATGGTTGTGGCAGGTATAAATCTTAGTCCACCAATTCAAATGTACAGGATATCTGACTCCCTATCACTAAATGTAGTTACAATTTTAAATTTCCATTTCTCTGAAGTAGCACAAAACATATTACCGGTGACTTCAGGGTTTTCTCAGTCCTACTGTACTGGTCTCTGATTTTCCTTCCCTTTTTCCAACCTGAGAGTATATTTATTTACTTTTTGAGGTGGGTTTGGATTCTGGGGAAAACTAGCATTCTCTAAACATGTATTCTTCAAAATATTTTGCTTCTGGGATAAAAATTATCCTCTAGGGCTTAGATTTTAAAACTCAAATGTTAAAGAGTCTTTTTTCTTTCTGTAACCTTTCCCTGAAGCAATTAATATCAGCAACTGAATGGGGGAGGCACTAAGGAATAGAAAGAATACAGGGAACTAGTAAAACTCCAACTATCAAAGAAACAAACAAATTTCACATTCATTAACACAGCAAAGGAGTATTCTGTCCTCTGTAGTTTTATTAGGGACCAAAAGCAAATATTATTTAGAGTAAAACCATAAAAACATGTAAAAATATTGAGTAAGTTCATTAAATAAAAAGAAAAAAACATATATTTAATGTTAAAGCTTGATATGTGTATGTATATATGTGCTTTTATGTTTAATCAACTACTCTTAAACAACAGACATGAGGATCTGATTTACACATACAGAATTATATTGTTTAATAGTTGGGTATTTGTTCTTAATTCACTGAAATATAAATGAAAGACACAAATTAGCATTAAGAAATTACTTAAACAGTGAAACAAATATATTCCAATTAATTTTCATTTAATTTGGTTTTAGAGCAAACTCTCTTTTAGGGTAAAGTTAATTCTGTTTAGTTTCATCTAATACAAAAGAGAGCTACTCCATGAGGATAAATTGCTTGCTTTACAGGCATCACATACAAATGATATACAGTGGCCTCAACCCTTCCCACAACAGAACAAAATACCTTCAAACATGAGCAGTTTATTCTAATGGAATCACACTCTTGAATTAACAATTACTTCAGACAGATGCCTTAGAATTTTCTAACACTTGAAGGAAAAATCAAGTTAAATATTAAATCAAGCATGGGTGAACAGAAGAAGTTAAATCCTTTATTAATACTTACCAATGAATCCATTTTCAAAAACTCTGAAGAAATAAGAATTGAAATGGCATTTCCTGGCTCTAAAAAAAAAAAAAATTAAATTCTCCTTTTGATTTGTACCTCAATGTCCTTAGAACAGGGTCCTTTTCATATGAAAACAGGATGATACTTTAATAAGAACAACTTAAGATGAACTTACTATGACTTACATATATCAAAGAAACAAAATTCAATGTTCAAACTTAAGGTACAGAGAAAATGCACAGTAAATTGTCCTGGAATTAGAGTCACATCAAGTGAAAGGACTCCAGCTAAAGATAAGACATATGCAAATTTCTCCTTAACTAAACCAGGAAAGAAGATAATTAAAATTGAGAATACATCACACAAAAATCAGTGAGAAAATTTTTAAAAAGATTTAATGAGAGCCCTTGTTATTAGTTATTTCAAAAGCAGTTCAATGCTTGTTATGAACAAATTCTTAATAAAATAATTCTGAAAGAAATATAAAATTTGCTCCGGTAGAAGTGCTAAAATTACTTCCCGCAGGCAGATTGAGTGAGCCTTCAAAGGCATAACCAGGGAAAGGGGTATGCCAGGTAATGCTACTGTTTTAGTCAACCTAAGTCATCTCATGTGAGGTATATTTAAGGAAAAAAAGACCCTGATTTTTACCGTTATAGTACTAAGACAATTCACCTAAAGAATGATACAATGATTAAAATAAGTAATCCAATCTTTCCTTAAATAACAATTCTAGATTAAAGGTTCTCAAATAAAAAAAGTTCCTCAGGGAATTGTAATATGACTCATTCCAGATAAGCAATATGTGCATTTTCAGAAATTTAATTAAGCATTTTGGTAGTTTTTTAAGTTAGAATAAACGTTGCTCTTATAAAAGTTTACATTTCTATTCACTAGTTTAAAGTCAAAGATTACAGTGACTAGTTTTGATCCACTTCTTTTAACTTTACTGTACATATAAATTTGCTGGATCAAACAATAGTTTTTTCCTCTCTACATATTTTGATTTTTACTTCACATGTACATATCATATCTGGATGGTCTGAAATCTCTGGACTCTGATTGGCTGAAATGTTTGATTTAGCAATCTTGCCATTTTTATTTAAGGATCACTAGCAGCCTTTTCCATTAAATTTTGTCATTAAAATGTAATAAATTATAAATTTCCTCAGAAAATTTTATACTGTCTGTATAGATTCATTTACTAATGAGAGTTTAGAAATATTTTGGTTCTGCTGTAAATAGCAATTCTAGCACACAGAAAGACTATTAAACCACTAGTGAGAGTTCCTATTCAACTCTATGCCCAATGAAAGATTACTTAGTAATTGTTATTCTTATCATCTAGAATACTGGTTCTCAAAGTTTTGCTCTCAAGACCCCTTTGCAATCTTAGAAACTGAGACTCCTAGAGAGCTTTTTTTATATGGATTATATCTATTAGTATTTACTATATTAGAAATTAAAACAGAAAAATATTTATTAATTCATTTAAAAAGAAAAATAAACATTATGTGTTCATATATTTTTATGAAAAATAATTATTATTTTCCAAAATGAAAACATTTATAGAGAAGAATAGCACTGTTTGACATTTTTTACAAATTTCTTCAATGTCTGACTTAATAGACCACCACTGGATTCTCGTATCTGGTTCTACATTCAATATGTGGGTAGTCTTCTTTGATGTTACATCAAACCTTGACAAATGGCACTTCCTTAAGGTTACTTGTAATGGGATCTGAAATCATATCAACGAACTTTTCCATAATGTTCCCTCAAAATCCAATGATTTATCCTGTGATTTGAATCTTTATCCCATGCATGATTATTTTAACATCATGCATTGGTCATTTGGAAAATACTGGTTCAATGAGTTATGTAAATCTTGCAAAGGTTGAAACATTTCATTGTACAGTATATAAATAAAATCACAAGTTTCATCAGAAAAGACTTTAAATATTAAGAAACTGTCAAGCACATGAAAGCACATATAAGATTTCCAAACTTTAATTCTCACTTGAAAGCTTGAATTTTACTATTGGCAACAAATACTAGCAGTTGTTTCCCTTTAACTGACCAGCTCACTTAATTCATTTTCAAGAAAATATCTGCCAAATGCCGCAGTCTGAATAACCATAATTTGTCTGTCAGTCATTCCTTCAAATGAAAATGGTTTTCTTTTTTTAAAAAAGCAACTAGGTTAGCTTGCAACTCAGACAGCTGCACAAGTGTTTTTCCTTACATCACACTTTGGTGTGCAGCAGAAGTGCACTTCCTGCGTCACCTCACAGAATATGAGAAAGACGTAAGCTCAAGGGTCAAGACTTACTATAATTAAGTCTTCATCAAGGACATTCTTAAGTGAACCTGGATTTTCTTCTTTTTTTCCTTCTTACTATGAGCACATGGTGCTGAAGAATAATACAGTGACCACTAGTACAGTCTGGTGCCCTGGCTTTGTCGTGTGCTAAAACTGCAACAGTTTTGCCCTCCTTTATTTCTGCACCGTCTGAGCAAATGTCAACATATAAAGACAAATAACTTCTTGTGTATTATTATGCAAATTGTCTTGACCTGGTAGATTGCCTAAAAGGATCCTCCAGGACTCCAGTGGTACATGGACCACACAGTAAGAACTGCTGATCTAGAGACCTATCCATTTGCCATAAATTCATTATAATTTACTAAAAAAGATGAGGTATCACTTTCCTAAAGGGAAATTAATAATCTGAGTATAAATGCTAACGTTCAGGCAATTTTCCACATTTCACGTTTGGCCTGAAGCAACTACCAGGTGACACACAAATGTAATTATTACAAAATAAGTAATAGATTGTCTTTTACCTAAAGCAGGCATCTCACAATCTTTATTCTCCTTAGTGTTCCTTTTAACGTATTTTATCAACCAGTTGAAAATCTGAACATCACAATGAACTGAAATGTCCACCTCTTCCCAGCGCTGGGCATCCATAGATAAATATTCAGCAAAGTACTTCATTTCTGATATCAAAAGATCTCGTGGGCAAATAAAATCTTCTTTCAAGTTTTTTGCTTCATCACATACATGGATCACCATGTTTGGCCTTCATAAAAAATGTTACACAGAAATGAAATTATTAAGAGTTTTAGAAGAGGAGCCAAGCATATTGACATGTTTTTGAAGGTTTGACCACAAATCAGTATTAAAGGATTTAGGTGTCTCGCTAATCTGATCTATTTCTTAGATTATGAGTAACTTTAGTTAAACTACTGACTTAATAAAACAGATAAAAAGTTTTTACTATGGACTCATAATTTCCAGGGTTTAAGTAAAGAGTCTGGCAGAAGTAAACACCTGCTTGAGTGTGGTTGGTACGGTATTAATATGTGTATAATAATTTATAGTTTTAATTTGAACATTTTACCTAAAATGTCAAATGGTGTGCTTGAGTGTGATATTGTTATGTTACAGAATTACATGCTTATGATTTTGTAATAAACTATTTTATAATAAAAAGGGGCATTATTTGTGCCAGACCCTGTATATTATTTTCAAGTTATAAAGTTTTAGAAAACAATATCAATTCACCAAGAAAAATCAAATAATACATTCTAATTCTTGTCAAGAACATAAAACAGTACTTTTACATGGCTATGGGCCTGGGAAGGAGATAAAGTTAAATACTAAAATTTTCCTACTAGTTATAAGTAGAAAAAAATGTTAAAATTATTCATGAAAGAATTAAAAAATTAGCATGGCAACTTACTTATTTTTAACAGCAAGAAAGTTTGCCAGACATTCAATAAATATAAATTAGTAAATATAGTTAAAGAATTCTGAAGAGTAGAATGTGGTATGTACATATTTAAAAAATAATTTGGTAAGTTTAGATAATATACCAGAATGATTGTTTTGAAATGATATACACTCCTTGAGTTTACTATCCCTTGAAAATTATACTACCTCAAAAGGAATCAGTGTGATCCACAAGTGCCTTCGCGTCATTACAAAAGGAAGAGAATAAATAGGAAGAGATACACTGTCCTACAACAGGAATTTAATGTGTGTTTAATTCAACTTGATAAATTTCTAATAAAAAAATTACATTTGTTCTAACCACTATGCCGTGCACCTGAAACAAATGTAAAATAATACTGAATATCAACTGCCACTGAAAAAAAATACTGAATGTCAAGTGCATTTAAAAATTAAAAGTAATTAATTAATTAATTACATTTGAAATAAAATTGAACTACCAGAAAAGGGATTGTTAATCAACAGTCTGTTAAAGTCAAAGGAATTTAACTCTTGGCAAATTGTTCTTCCAAAGAAATTATGGTCAAAATATTAACAGGTAATCGTTGGTACAACGAAGCATAAAGTTTGTATAGCTTTTTGGATCACAATATGAAATACTAGATAATTCCAGTAGAGAAATTATCTGATGAAATTTTCCTGTCATACAAACAAACCTATCAGTTAAAAAATTATGTGAAATATCTATGTGAATAAACAAAAAATTACTTTAAAAGGGTGATTTTTTTTTAATGTGGTAAAATATACATAACACAAAATTTGCCGCCCTAGCCATTTTAAGTGTATAGTTTAGTGGCATTAAGTAATTCACATTGTTGTGCAATCATCACTACCATCCATCTCTGAAGGTTTTCACAGAAGGTAAATGTTATGGTATGTAAATTATATGGTAATAAAGCTGTTAGCCCTTGCTGGTATGGCTCAGTGGATTGAGCGATTGAGCACTGATCTGCAAACTATTCAATTTCCAGTCAGGGCACATGCTGAGTTGTGGGCCAGGTACCCAGTAGAAGGCATGTGACAGGTCACCACACACTGATGTTTCTCTCCCTCTCTTTCTCCTACTCTTCCCCTCTGTCTAAAAATAAATAAATAAAATCTTCAAAAAAAAATCATGTTAAAAAAATCTGTTATAAAAGAACTATCTAAACTGAAAATACACAAAGGAACTTCCAGAGACAATGAAAATGTTCTATATCTTCATTTGGATGATGGTTACTTGGTGAGCCCATTTGTGAAAACTCATCAAAGTGAATGTTTAAAATATGTGCAGTTTATTGTATGTAAAATACATGAAACAATACAAAACTATCAAAACTTGTAATATATTGAAAGATGTACTCTAGTTTTTATTATATTCAAATATGTCATTCTAAAATGCATACCCAGTGTTTTAAATAGAGTTGGAGAACCAATGACAGATTTTTCTTTGGATTTTAATATTTAAAGTTTTATGTTAACAGATGTTGTTTCTAATATTCACAAAATGAAAGTGAATTTTTAAAATGAAAAACTAGTCCAATTTATAAATAGCACAAATAAGCCATATGCTTAGCTACTAAACAATTATTTATAGTTCAATACATGAACTAAACTGATTTCAATTGTTTTAGCAATTGTGTAATGTGGTATTTCCTGAATTATGGTAATTGATGTATACAATCACCAATCACATATTTTATAATTTAAAGTTGATATTCATATTAAATCTTATCTAGCAAAGAACCAGCCTCCTACCCTTCAGATTCTTCAGTCTTTTCTCCACCATTACGAGTAGTACAATTTTCACTTTCTGAAGAACAATTCCTTGTGGAAGCTATACTATGTCTTCCTTAAATACAGAAACAAACACATATAAAAACAAAGGGGGGAGGTTAGCATTTCTAGCTCAGAATAGTTTTCACTTATTGAACGGATATACTGTAAATGCATGGTTTTCAAGGCTAGTTAAGATGGTACTTTGTCAGGTGGCATATCCCTCAATATTTCCAAATATCTATGGAAGAAACAGTCTAAAACAGGGATAACAAATTGCTAGTATTACAGTGATGATTAAAAATAAATACTGATATGGTATGTATAGACAGGGTCAAATGCTCAAAGCTAACAGTATAAATTTCTCTTCCTGAAGTAAAGTTTTACATCAATACTCTGACTGCTGTTGCTGAGATTGAAATAATTCCCTACGAGGATTTCTAAAACCAGTTGTTATTTCCAAAGCAACCGTGGAAACATTTCTTCTACTCTGCCACTGTGTCATTTGAAGCTGTTGTTGACTTCAATAAGAATAGCTATAAAAAAGATTAACACAAGAAACAAGCAAGATTCTCTTAGTGACAAACAAACAAAAACAAAGAAACAATTTAAGTAAAATGCATAGGTCAAATTCCAAAATTTATGACATTAGTAGGCTAACAGATTGGAGAAGTAAATTTTGGTAAAGAGCTTTTTTGGTAAAAGTATTTGACCTGTATATTAACATTAAAAATTTTTTCAAATATAGATACGACAAATTTCTAAAATTTAGGAAGATACAAATACTAATAAATTTCTCTATTAATGTTTATATTAGCCTTTAAATAAAGAAAGAAAAGATGACTGGAATGCATATGTGGCAGAATTGAAGGACAAACACTGCATTTTGTTTTAAAACCTTACCTGTTTTGGAAACTGCATCCTGACCAACTGAAGTCTGCTGAAATTCTCCGTGTGTGTCAAGAAGTGAGGATTTGATATATGTAGCTAAAGTTTCAACAGGATTCTCTCCGGCCATTAGGAGACTATACTGGTTGTCAACAGGTGAACTTCCACTGCTCTTCAGTTCCTCAAACCTTTTTGCACACTGTAATGATATAAAAGGAAGAAAATGCGGGTCTGGGAGTTTTTTAATTTAAAAATGAGGATATATAGTTTTGCCTACTACTGAGGTATTTGAAGATACTTTTCTATAATTATAATTATTTATTTATTTACTGATTGATTGATTTTAGATAGAAAGAAGAAGGAGGGGGACAAAGGAGA
Organism: Desmodus rotundus; assembly: GCF_022682495.2. Taxonomy (NCBI): domain Eukaryota; kingdom Metazoa; phylum Chordata; class Mammalia; order Chiroptera; family Phyllostomidae; genus Desmodus; species Desmodus rotundus. Next base: position 136,382,878 of record NC_071391.1, on the reverse strand, counting down.
GAGAGAGAATGAGAGAGAAAGAGAGATCAATTTGTTGTTTCACTTATTTATGCATTCACTGGTTGGTTCTTGTATATGCCCTGGCCACAGGGAGCCCGCACACACAACCTTGATGTGTGGGGATGATGCTCTAAACCACTGAGCTACCCAGCCAGAGCCTATAATTATTTTTTGTAAGTGAATATTAATCCATTGGGTAACTTGTGAAAAATAAGCATATATTTCAATATACAAAAGCCACTGACTTATTTTTTTAAAAATTCAGGGTAGAATTAAAAAAAAAAAAACTTAACCCAAAGGCATAATATGTTTAATGCTCTTGTAGAAAAATGAAGAATGCCTTTATCTGCCATATTTCTCTGTGGTCTGCTTCTATGATCAGTTGACAATTTAAATAATTTAGTAAAAAATAGCTAATATTTTCATATTAACTGAGTTTTCATCAGGAATAAGACTAAATTCTAACCTTCAATGGAAACTAAACCAAAAAGTATCTGATTTGTGACACCAGACTTTCTCTATTAAAATAATAAAAGACTTGATTCCTATTAACAGTGAGGTTCACCTTGTACAAAATACTTCATTGCAAACTACTTGGACATAGTTTGCTCTAGTACAGTGTTTTCCCTTAACCCATGAGTTAGTCATGAAATCAGCTCAGGTCCAGATTAGCAATTGAAAAAAAAAAATACAATGGATTAAAAAATATCAAGAGTTCATTAAGCTAAGCACTCCTTCACAAAAATGTCATTTCTATGTGTGTTCTGGGTCATAACATAAAATGCCTTCCTGACTGTGGGTGTTGATCAAACACGCTACAGTATCTGTTTATAAATCTCATCGACATCAAAGTGGATGGTAAATCCCATAGAAGACTAAGTAATCTGGGAGATGCAAAAAAAAAAAAGAGAAAAATATAAACCATGTATGTGTACATATTAAATGAATAATGCATTGGGCATAGCATCAATCATTTATTACACAAATATTTAACAAGTACCCACTAGATATTAAGCACTATTTTCAGTAAGCATTATTTACACAGTTACTACAACAAATGACTATTCAAGCCTTTGAAAAGTAACAGTTTTTTTAACAGGCTTTAAAAGATATGTAAATGTGGACTGAAATATTATGTAATCAATCTTCTCATCTCTTTAAACTAAGTCTTAAAATTAAATAAAAATAAGTAATATGATAAATGAGAAACAGAAAATATTTGTTTATGAGTACTGAAAAAAATACCTTTGAAAGTCTGGGGAAAAAAGAGAAACAGATGCTACAACATCATTAGAAATATGTACAGGTTCACATGTAGAAGATAAAAGAATATAAATGATATATAACTGGATCCACTTTTCCTACAAAATGAGTTTATTTTTTGTAACACAAAGAAAGTGGAAGGTAACTTTTAAAACACAGATTCTTTTGATCTTTTAGGTAAAGTTTATAGCTTATTTGGAAACTGAATATAGATAGACTTATTTAACAAGCTTACAGCAATTTCTAATAGTTTAAAAATAAGAAAATTATAAATTCTGGATATTTGAAATGGATACATGGTTGCTTAAGAAAGCAAATATACTATAAAAACTTTAAAATATATTGTTATATATTTTTTGTATTTAAGCAAAAATAACATACCTATGTATAAAACAACGAGGTTGCACTCCCTACGTCACACAATATATAAAAATTAGCTCAAATAGATCAAAGACTAAAAATAAGTTAAAACTATAAGACTCAAAAATATACAGGTATAAATCAGGTGAGAAGAATTTTCTAAGCATGACAAAAAAGGCAGATATCAGAGTAAAAATACATAGATTTTAACATAAACTTTTAAACATTTGAATATAAGTGGCTATTAGAATAACTTAATAGGCTGAAAAACAAACAGAAAAATAAGCTAGATCAAGGGTTAACATATTTAATACATGTAAAACTATTATTATACCTGTAACAAATCCAGAAATAGAAAAAGGACATGGAACAAGAAAATATAAAACACTTAACCTCTTCAGGATTTAAAGAAAGGTTATAGTAAAATGGCAACGAGATAGCATTTATTAAAAATATATATAAATGAGCCCTGAATGGTTGGGCGTTGTCCTGCAAAGTGAAAGGTCGCTTGTTTGATTCCCAGTCAGAGCACAGACACGGAACAGACTGGTCCCATATACATGTGCGGTGGATAAATATTCAGGAGGGATGTCTTGAGAGCGAGAAGTCCCAGCCACATACCAGGCCCCCAGCCCAGGGTTCCAGTGCCAGAAAGATAAATGCACATAACTTCTGGCTGTATAAACCAGTGGGGTTTGAGTTGGTGAAAGGAACTACTGGAGTCCCAAACAGTGCCTCTTAGAGAGCCTGCACATGGACTTACTCAGATTCACTCCCTCTGAGCTCCAGCATCAGGGTAGCAGCTTGAAAGGCACCAGTGGCACACAGGGAGTAACCGAAGTGTCTGGCATCAAGGCAAGAGCTGGGGGACAGCTTTCTCCCAGACAGAAAAGCAGGCAGAGGCCAGTCTCTTTTCTGAAGCCTCCCCCCACAGAGCCACAGAGCCAGCAGGCAGGTGCCATATCTGAGACTCCATCAACCTGGCTAATACTGTTTGCCCTGTCCTGAATATCCTCTGAGACTCTGTCCCACTCAACTTATGAGCCCACCCAAGTTTCCCCAGCACAGCTGATCCTCCACAGAGGGCAGAGGTTGGTGGTAAGTGGTCACAGCCAGGCCTTGTAGCTGACTGGCCTGGGTAATTCCCTCCCACTGATCTGCCAACATCAATCAAGGCTCAACTACAAAAGAAGGATGTACTCAGTGCACTGAAGGGCACATCTCAGGTACCAGGCTTGGGTGATAGGGGTGGCTGTGCTACTAGACCATACAAGGACACCTACTATGTTAGGCCACAATACCAAGACAGGGAGTCACAGCAGCATTACCTAATACATAGAAACATACACAGGGAGGCTGCCAAATGAGGAGTCAAAGAAATGTGGCCCAAATGAAAGAGTAGATCAAAACTCCAGAAGAAGAACTAAATGAAATGGAGATAAGCAATCTATCAGATGCAGAGTTCAAAACACTTGTTAAAAGGATGCTCAAGGAACTTAGTGAGGACCTCAACATGAAAAAGATCCTGTCAGAAACAAAGGATACACTAATTGAAATGAAGAACAATTTACAGGGAAATAACAGTAGAGTGGATGAACAATCAAATCAATGATTTGTAACATAAGGAAGCAAAAAAAACCTGATCAGAACAACAAGAAGAAAAAAGAATCCAAAAAAACCCAAGGGTACTATAAGCAGCCTCTGGGACAACTGCAAGCTTCCAACATTCGCCTCATAGGGGTGCCAGAAGGAGAAGAGATAGAGCAAGAAATTGAAAACCTATTTGAAAAAATAATGAAAGAAAACTTCCCTAATTCAGTGAAGGAAATAGACATGCAAGTCCAGGAAGTACAGAGAGTCCCAAAAAGATGGATACAAAGAGGTCCACTCCAAGACATATCATAATTAATATGCCAAAAGTTAAAGAGAGAATCTTAAAAACAGCAACAGGAAAGCAGTTAGTTACCAGTTACCTACAGAGGAGTTCCCATAAGACTGTCAGCTGATTTCTCAAAAGAAACTTGTAAGGCTGGAAGGGATTGGCAAGAAATATGCAGTCATGAAAAGCAGGTGCCTACAGCCAAGATTGCTCTACCCAGCAAAGCTATCATTTAGAATCAAAGAGCTGAAAAACAGCTTCCCAGACAAGAATGAACTAAAAGAGTTCATCATTACCAAACCATTATTATATGAAATGTTAAAGGGACTTATTTAAGAAAAAGATCACAACTATGAACAATACAACAGCAATAAATACAAATCTGTCAACAATTGAATTTAGAAAGCAAACAAGTGAACAGAGACAGAATCATGAATACAGAGAGTGTTTTGATGGTTGCCAGATGGGAGGGAACTGTGGGGGAGAATGGGTGAAGAGGTGAGGGGATTAAGAAGTACAAATTGGTAGTTACAGAATAGCCATGGGGATGTACAGTACAGTATAGGAAATGGAATAGCCAAAGAATTTACACAAATGACCCATGGTCATGAACAGAGGTGGGGCGATTACATGAGGGGGTAGGGTGTGCTGGGTGGAGGGGGCAAAGGGGAAAAAATTGGGAAAAATGTAATAGCATAATCAATAAAACATAATTTAAAAATCCTCAATTGGGTGAATTTGAATATGCAGATGATATGAGATGATATGGTGGAGTTATTTTCTTAGGTTTGATTGTAGTACTGTGGTTATGTAATACTGTCCTTATTTGAAGGAGATGTATGCTACAGTCTATAATGTGAAGTATTATGATGCCTGAAACCTACTTTTAAATGTCACAAAAAATTACATAAAGAGATCAAATCCTAGAATTGCCAAACCTGTATTAAAGATATAGAGATGCTGTATTATTTTTTCAACTTTTAATGTCTAACATGTAAAAATCCTAAAGGTGATAACATATAAATTAGGGAGTGATAATATACTCTAAAACATAAGTTTCAACATCATTTCACAAAGACTTATAACTGAGGTCAAGTGATAAAAGCAGTTCCTTTGGGAACTGGTTTTTTTTCCAACTGTAAAAAGAGGGTGTAACTTGGTTCATTCACCAATTCCACAGTGTATATAATGTATATGATGGGTCACGCAGAGGTGAAAAAGCTTCAAAAATACTGGGGAAAATCACTGATGTCATTTCTGCTTCTAGAACTGTGAGATGATTCACCCACTGCAGGATTCCTTTTAACAGCAAAAATTCTAAGGTCAGTGTTTCTCAAACCTGGGTTCATTGACAAATGGTCAGAAATCAAAGAGTTCCCTATAGAAGTTTTTAGATTCTAAGTTTTAATTTCTGAGCATAATAATATTAATAAAATCCTCTAAATCATCACAATGACAGATTATTTCACTGCCTATTTGCTGTCTGTTTACAAGTAAGTTCATACCAAGAAATATTTAAATTGTCCAAGGCTAATTTTAAAAAAGGACAAAGGTAGGGAAGGGACTTGTAGAGAAGAGATGCAATAGTGCCAAGGCAAGGCAAGTAACGTCATTGAGCAATGTAAGGCTTCATTATTAGGTTAAACAGAGAAGAGGGGAGAAAGAATGAAGGCTTTGAATGGCACATGGCAGCAATGGCTGAATGCAAAAAATTCTGTGCCACAACAGACTACACAATATTTGTGTAATAATCAGCAATTTAATTTCAGAAAAAACACTAAACTTATCACATTAAGTAAGCACTATTAGTTTGAAGTGTGTTGCTTTTAGTTTTTACTTATGTCTATAATATGTAAATTAGGTTTATGGTGGTATAGGTGTGTTTATACTTAGTATTGTTAGAGCTCATTTAATTTATTGTACATTATGATAAAATAATTTAAGTCAATATTGGGAGTTTTAAGTTTTTTCCTTTAAATAGTCTGAATATTACTCATAGCATTAGGGGTTTAATAATGTAAAATATTATTTACAAAAAATTTATCTACCCATAATTTCACAGGAAAACCTCTATTGATTAAGATATTATGAGTGAATTTTCAGTTGTATAAACATGTAAAACAGATCTTTTTTTCTGTCTATTTGTTCCTTGAAATTGATAACTTTTGCCCCAGCCAGGTAACTGAGTTGGTTAGAGCATTCTCCAGATATACCAAAAGGTCACAGGTTCAACCTCCATTCAGGGCACATAAAAGAAGCAACAAATGAATGCATAAGTGAGTGGAACAACAAATCAATCAATCTTTTTCTTTCTCTTTCCCTCTCTCTCTTGCTCTCTCTCTCTCTCTTCCCTTCTTCTGCCTCTTCTTCTCTAAGTATCAATCAATAAAAATAAAAATTAAAAAAATAATTAAAAACAAGAAAGAATAAAGAAGTTGATCACTTCGGATTTTTTCAAGAGAGACATGTGAGACTGTTATTTACCTCTTTGGGTGTTAACCCAGGCACAAGTCTTGCCACAGTTTCCCAGTTAATGGTCTGATGGATTCCGATTAATGGATAAAGGATCATGTCCAACACCATTTGGTTGTTATTATTCAGGAAATTGTTGTTTTCTGAATATCCACGACTCATCTTTTACAACTAGAGATAGAGAAGACAGATTTATTTACAAATGTTTTCAGAACATTATAAATCAGTTGTAATTCATTCCTAAAAATTATTTCCTAGTATGTAAAGGAAAAGTGAAACTGATCTAAAATAAACACAAAATATATAGCTCAAACTCTTCAAATATAATAGTATTTTAATATCATGACTTAGTGGATGGATGGATAGAAGGATGGACAGATAGATAAATATATGATTAAAAGTATAATACAAAAATATATTTTTTTTACTAAATTTATTGGGGTAACATTGGTTCATAGGGTCATACAGGTTTCAGGTATACATTTCTATGATATATGATCCATAAATTGCATTGTGTGTCCACCACCCAAAGTCAAATTATCTTCTGTCACCATAGAACTGGCCCCCTTTACCCTTTTATTAGCCTCCCACCCCCTCCCCTCTGGTAACCACCATGCTGTTGTCTGTCTGTGTCTATGAGTTTCAGTTTTATATCCCACAAATGAGTGAAATCATATGGTTCTTAGCTTTTTTCTGACTGACTTATTTCACTTAGCATAATATTCTCAAGATCCATCCATGTTGTCATAAATGGCAGTATTTCATCTACCATCAGGTGGTAGATATAATAAAGTTATCCTACATGTATCTGTATGAGCATTAAAAAGAAACAAAGAAAAACATTAAGCACTCTAAAATCATAGCTTTTTAGCAACCAGGGAGTTATCCTGCTGATGGGTAAGAATCATGCTGTGAATATGGGTATAGACTCTGAAGCCAAATTTCCCAAATTTTCAATCTAGTTCTAGCACTTAGTATTATATGATTCAGATTACTTATTTCTATGCCTCTATTTCCTCTGTAAAACAAAAAATAGTGGCTAGCCCCCATATTTTGAGAATGTATGGACTGAGCTACCTAACACACAGTAAGGACTATATGTTTGTAGTAGTAACATTACCATACCAGAGATCCTCAGATTAAACAATCATAAGGATAAATATGGCAGATAAGAGAGACAGCAACTTTTCAACGAAGCACACTTTTGACAAAATAAGTAGAAAGTCACATCTAGATTCTTATCCACTTTTACCACTTTCAACTGTGTCAGCTATAATAAAGTAAAATAATACCTACCTTTAGAGTTATTGTAAGGATTAAATAGTAATATATAAAGCACCCAGCACACTATCTGGAACACAAAAGATGCTCAGTAAATAATTTAACTCCATTATTTGAGAAGTATGTTAGGGCATGGGGTATTTTTAAAATAATTTATTTGGGCCTTAGTAGAAAATAGTCTAAAACAGAATTCAGGGCAAGGAACTAGGTGCTTTCTTTATTTCCAACAAATATTTAAAATTCCAGAAATATTTAATGTGTCCTACAATGTGTAGGCACCCGTTAAGTAATAAAAAATACTGTGCAAGACCAAATACTTTAAAACTTTATGTATATTTCAAATATAATATACATGTTTAAGAATAATTTAAATTATCTAGATGTGAAAAAAAATTTTTTCTGTTGACATTTTCTTTACACAACTGAATCATACCAAGCAAGCGAAGAGTGCCCAGTATTAATTCCGGTTAAATGAATGTTCAAGAAAGCATCTCTTAGAGTCTGCATGTAAGTACGACAGGCATTGATGGACAGTCCTGAATAACACATAAATTCTCTCAGAACAGATGTCACAGTGCATCCCATTCTGGGAAAAAAAAAGTACAGACTTATCAAAATTGTGACAAAAAGAAAAGTTTGAAGCTCAAATTACACTACTACTAAATCTACCCCTATTCATGACAAAATATATTTTAAAAGTTAATGTTTAAATTGAAATGTGTCATTTACCAGAAATAAAAAATTCTACTTGTTTAATACACAACACTTTTTAAAATACTTCATGTCCTCTCCTCCATTCCCACAAGCTTGGTGTATTTAAATGTATCTGTAAGACCAATCTAAGTAATTAAGACCAACAGAGGTCCCCGGCTGACATCTGAGTTTGCTTTGCTGAAACTGGGAAGGGCTCTATGGGCACTTTCCCCCAAGCGGTACGGTGGGAAGCGGGTCGGGCAGGTCCAAGGCCTTGGGTGGGAGGTAACACTGAGTCACCGGCACCAGGGGAGAAGCCTGCTGTCCAGGCTCCTGACCTCAAGGGAGAGCGAAGCCGGCCGCCTTTCATCAGGAAGGAGAACGAAAAATCACATTTGAAACCTAGCATGAACAGACCACAGCCCCGCAAACCTTCCGCCCGGGGGTCCCTGCGCCGCGCGGCCTCCGGGCACCCCAGGCCTCCGCTGTCTTCCGCTCCGCCTTCATCCCCCGTGGTGCTGAAACTCTGTGGGCGCGGAGTAGGTGGGGAGCGGACAAAGGCTTCGGGGGGAGAGACGGGGCTGCGGGGACAGAAGCTGGGCTCCCTCGGCAGGTGCGTGGGCGGGACGGGTTGAGGGGATGCGGGGCAGGCGGGGCTGGCGCGCTGCTAGGGGCGCTGCGGGGGCGTTTGGGTCAGGGGGACCTCAGCCTGGCCCGGGGCCCGGGGCCCGGCCAGTGGGTGGGGATCGCGCTGTCTGGCAGCGGTACCGCCCCTCGCCGCACTTCCCGCCCGCAGGCCGGCGCCCGAGACCCCTAGGCGTCTTGCTCACCACAACAGGGCCGCGGCGGCCCTCGCTGCACCTCTGTCACCTACGGCGGCCGCCTTTGCTAGCGACGCGGCCATGCAGCTCCCGCGACCGGACCGCAGCCCTGCCGCTGCCCTCACTTCGAGCCCTCCCGCAACGCCCCGTGCGGCTGCGATAGCGGCGCCCGCGGGCCGGGGAGTGCCAGGCCCAACAGCGCCTCGCCAATGGCAGGACAGCGCCACAGTGGCCGAGCCAATAAGCGACGAGATCCTGCCAGGCGGGAGGGAGCCGAACTAGTCGCAGCAGCGAGCGGTTGCCGCGGCCCTTCCACTGCCCCCTCTTGGCGTTCACACCCAGGCTTGTCGCAGTGCAGCGACCCCACCCTCCCAGCGTCTGGTCTCTTAGCAACCAGAGGATCAGGGCCTGGTGATCTTCGGTGACTAACTCTGAGTCCAGAAGAAAGGGGCCATACGGGAGAGATAAAAAGAACTCGGATAAAGAATGGATGAAAAGGTTTCCGGTCCAGGTCGCTTTGGCATAGCTACCTAGGTTAGGTAGGTAGAACGACAAAACTGTAAGATCTGAGGGACACAAAGTAAGTATCTTGGGTTAAGCATTCTTTTTCAGGAGGCATCTCTTGAAAAATATAAATGACTCTGGGTTACAAATTGAGTTTTTATTCACATTAATAGGTTCAGCATGCGTGTGTTATTGTGATTACCACTGGGAACCTAGTATGATATATAAGGCCCAGTCTTGTAGGGTAAATACTACATGTCATATTTTCAATTTCCACTTGGAATGCGCCTATTCTGAGACCCAAAACTAAATGTTAGAATCAGAAAGGACAGAAAAAGTAAAGAACTATTCAAATGAATAATTACTATAATGAGTTCTGATGATGAAGTAGCTAACTACAGAAAATAAGTTTTTTCTCCAATTGTATCACCTGTGACTTTCTGCAATCTTTTACTAGTTTTGTTCCACAAAGACACTAAAGTTGGGCAAGTTTTGTACCACAACTATATCAGTTAAGTAAATTCTTTTTTAAAGATTGATTTGAGAGAGAAAGAGAGGGGGGAAAGACAGAGAAGCACTGATTGTTGTTGTTCCACTCATGCACTCATTGGTTGATTCTTGCATGTGCCCTGACTGGGGCTAGAACCCTCAACCTTGATGTAGGGAGAGGACGCACTAACCTATTGAGCTACCTGGCCAGGGCAAAGTTAAGTAAATTCTTAAAGTGAGGCTACTTGTTCTCTACTTCCTCTTTCTCCAGTCACCTAGGCTGGAACGTACTTGTGATGGTAGTGAGCCAGCTTCATTCAGGACAATAAGGACCCCTAACAGATTACAGAGCAATAATATAGAAGGAACCTAGGCCAAGATTACCTTGTAAAGCAAAGCTACCTCACAGGCCCTACCTGTGGACTACCTCTGGACTATTATTTGACAGAAAAGTGTTTATCTTGCTTTAGCTACGGTAATTTTTGACCTATTTGTTACAGAAGCTTAGTGAAGTCCCTAAAAGGGAAAGCTGGTTGTGAAAGTGGTGTGTTATAATAACAGATCTAAGATCTATACAGCATTGGCAGGTAGAACCATATTGCAGTCTGGAAAGTGTCACCTGTATTAACTGGGAAGGCAGGTTATCAAGCCTATAGCTCTGAGGGAAGTTGTTGAGAAAATGTCAGAATGTAAGTTTGTGTTGGCTACAGCTCCTTGCTTTTAGCAAAGTTCAACGAAAAGAAATGAAATCAGTTAAGAATTAGCTAGTTTGCAAACACAGTAGAGAATAGAGCTCTACTACTGGACCCCATCCATAGCATCTGTTCCAGGTGTTGTTCCACATATTAATCTCTGGGGAATTAATTCAGGTACTTAATATTTGAAGGTTATCCTTCTCTCTCTCCAGTCTTTTCTAGAACAATATTCATTTACAGAATGACAGGGCTAGAAAGGAGCCTTGAAAAATCAACTTCTTCCTCTTTTCATTTTAAGATCAGAGAAAGTTTTAAGTCACTCTTCCCAGGCCAAATAGCCAACTCATTAGGCTCAATGACCTTTGCCCAAGGAAGAATCTTTCTTTGGCATTGTACAGGTATTCCTTCCTGAGGTCTTCTATGCAGAATGAGCAATTTTACTGCATTTTTCAGACTATAAAACACACTGGACCATAAGAAGCACCTAGGTTTTAGAGGAGGAAAATAGGAAAAACAATTTTGAAGCAAAAAATGTGGTCCTGCTCCTGCCTCCTGTGACCCCGCTCCACCTCTGGCCTCCCCACCCCCCAAACCCCCCTACAGCAAGCCAGGTAAGCCACATTTGGACTATAAGATGCACCCCCATTTTCCTCCCAAATTTTTTGGGGAAAAGTGCATCTTATAGTTCGAAAAATACGGTACTTAAGTGTTCCACCTACGTTCCCTTCCTCATCAAGTCTAACTCTTCTGTGTTCATAGGTCATCTATCCCTCTATTAGGTTTAGTACAGACTAAGTTGCATTAACAGAGACCCAAAGTACAGTGGCTTAAATACAATACAAGTTTATTTGTCTCTCAAGTAACAGTAGAGGTGATGGTCCAGGGCTGGCTTGGCCGCTTTGCCATCCTTTACACACAATCTCCATTGTGGCATCTGAAATGGCTGCAAAATGCCCACTCATTTCCACATCCCACACAAGAAATGGGAGACAGGGCAAGAAATGCATGCCCCAGGACTTTTAAAGGCATGACCCAAAAGTCACATGTGTATCACTTCCACTTATATCCCATTGGCTACAATTTAACCATAAAAGGGGAGGCCAGATAATGAAGGCTCCATTTGATTAGTTGTGTACCAAACTAAAAGGTAGGAGTTGCAGTTTTAATTATGGGACCGTGAATATTGGTGGTCAATTAATCATCTCTACACAAGTCTAGTTTCAAAGATTATATGCTACCCAAACCTTTATTACTAACTTCATTAAACTACTTTTGAAACATTTCTTTAAAAAAAAATTATTTATTTATTTTTAGACAGAGGGGAAGGGAAGGAGAAAGACAGAGAGAAACATCAGTGTGTGGTTGATTCTCTGGCTACAGCCCACTGGGGACGTGGCCTGTAACCTAGATGTGCCCTGACCAGGAATTGAACCTGTGACTCTTTGGTTTACAGGCCAGCACTCAATCCACTGAGCCACACCAGCCAGGGCAATTTTTGAAACATATCTAACTAGTGAAATGTAAAACAAAAAAGGAACTCTTGTCAGTACTGTGAAGTACACACACACACACACACACACACAGAAAAATGTTTATGGATAAAAGACAATGAAAATAAATGCAATAAATAAATGCAATGCCTTTTGGACTCCAGCTGCTACCAAACATTGCTGCAGAACAAGATTTAAAACTAAACGTAACTTTCTTCATGACAAGGCAAAGAGTTGTATACAACAACAAAAACAAAAATAATGTGGAAAAGTAAAAGACAAAGCAATAAATACATTTCCTTCATCTGCTCCAAGGTCTGAAAGAAATCAAATAGGTGTGTTGGAGGCCATGTTCACTTCCCCAAAAAATCTATTACCATGTCTCAGTGTGGAGTTCTTTTTACCACTCAAAAATGGAGGCCCCCATTCACAAAACCCACTTAAATTGGTGTGACTCGTGCTCTGAGACCTACATGGTGTCATCACATATGTGTTTATGTGTGTGGTGGTTCTATGCCCAACACTGTAGAATCTTGAATGCTTATTCCTGAACAATGATATTTTCTCCCTTGTCCCACAGCACCTGTGCTAGTAAAGGGTAGAGGTAATTTTCCACTCTTCTAATAGGCTGCTACAAGAGAATACCCCTGTTTCTAAAGGGCACCTAATCCCCTTAGTAAGTCTGTAGTCCTTGAAGACAGCTCACGATACAAAACCGAATCTTGATAACCTGGCTGTTAACAAGTGCTTACCACCTTTAACAAGAACGCTTACTATGTGTCAGGTGCTCTGCTAAGTGCTTGACACAGAATCCCCTCAACAGCTCAGTGAAATAGATATTATTTAGAACTTAATAAATATTAACAAGTTTCAAATGGAAAATGTGTTAAACATTTATATTAATAAATTCATTTGGGTTGATTTTTAAAAATTTGTGTTTTCACATACAAATGGAAAAATAAAGTAGTATATGTTTGATCATTAATACAATGGTCGAGGAGTGGATTTTTCCGACCAATTTATGAGTTTAGTTGCCATGTACCATATATGAATGAAAATTTTCAAACAATATTGACATAGACTATAAAATTCTAAAACTACAGCTATAAATGTATCTATTTTTTTCTCTGAGTCAGGAGGCACTTAGGAATCTTCATAAACCTTAAAGGAGAAGTTCCCAAATGTCTATCTTAGTTTAAGGACCTGTGAAGATCTGTGGTAAATGAGAAAAACATTATGAAATATACATGCTTGCTGATTTATTAAGTTTGTTAGTAGAAATTATGCCTTTCCTACTTTCGGGTGTTAACACTGTTTCTTCATTACTGCTTTCTCCTCATACCCCGTTGAGGGTATTGAGTTTCCCAGTTAATTTCAAACTAAAGATTAGTTTTTACAAAGTAAGTATTAAACAAAACATATCAAAGAAACAAAAACACATTTACTGATTCTTTTACAATGTAAAACTTGAAATAATTGGCTATGCATGTCTGGAAATTGGAGGGAAGTTCTAATTTTTGGCATTGTGCTGGGGTACACATATTAAAGCACTGTGGATCTCATAGGAAATTGGGGGACAGGCAAAATCTGTCAAACCAGTGAACTGGGAACCTGCAGGCCGAAGGGAGGAGTATGGGTGCCCTGAGGGGTAGATGCCCAAAGCGGTCAGGATTTGGAGCTCTGGGCCAGTAAGTAGAGTGAGGGTGAGGGGAAGCTGATCCTGGTCTCCTACTGTTGCAGGTTGAAACAGGGTGAGATGGATGGGCTCATTGAGATGACTCTTGGACAATGACCAGAAAGTTTCAGAAGAGGGCCAAGAGGATCTCTGGGAGAGTGTCCTGACATAAGAAAAACTATGCACAAAGGTCCTGAGGTGGAAGTATGCCTGGAGTATTAAAGTGGCTGCAAGGAGGCCCATGCGACTCCTTTGAGGAAAGCGGAAGGGGGAGAGTTGAAGGGGGCTGGACGGCATAACCACTTGTAGGCTCTGATTTTTTTACTGAGTCAAATGGGAAACCACCCGAGGGAATTTAGCAGAGGACTGTTGCGATGTATGACTTAGGTTTTTAAAAAAATGAATACTCTGCTCCTGTTTTGACAACTGACTACAGGTCTGGTAAAGTACAGGTTGACAAGGGCGACAAGTTATAGGCTATTACAATAAAATATGTGGGGTGAAATGAGAGAAATAAAAAAGGGTTCCAAAGTTTCTGGTTTAAACCAATGGAAAGATATAGTTGTCAATTACTAGCCCGGGGAAGAGAATAGAAGAGAAACAAGTTTTGAAATGAAGGTAAGGATTTTTAAGCATACTAAACTTTAGATACCAAGTGAAGATAGCAAAGTGGTAGCTGGATATATGATTTTGGAATTCAGAAAAAAGATAAGGCCTGAAGATATAAATTTTGGAGTCAAGAACATACGGTATTGTAAGCCACCAGCCTGGATGAGATCATCAAGGAAATGCATATGGAGTAGAGGAGCCTGGGGTCGATCAACATTTACAGGTAAGGAGATGGGAAGAAATCGGCAATGAAGACTGAAAAGAAGGGGATCAACGATACTGTAGGAAAACTAGGACATTATGGCATATTTGAAGCCAAGAGAAAAAAAAAAAGATTTTCAAGCAGGAGGGAGTGATCAACTGTGCTGCCATAGGTCAAGTGGAATCAAGACCGAGACTGTTTACTGGATAGCAGAGTAGTTAGTGGCCACTGACCCCAACAAGCTGTTCTGGTGGGAGCCAAAAGCCTGCTGAAGTGAGTTCACGACAGCAGAGAGAGAAGTGCATTCAAGAGCAATATTGACAACTCTCTCAAGGGTATTATGAAACTTGGTTGCACAAAACCAGTTTGGCTTCTAGTTAAATACAAGAGATTGATTATTCACCTTTATCTCCTTTCTCCTAAAAATATCCCCCAAAATGACAATAAAAGAATGAGAGGAAAGAAATAAAAAAGGAAAAAACAAAAAGAAAAAATAAACGAAAAAAAAAAAGTGGGTCAAGGGGAAGGGAGTGGGTGGAGGTGAAAGAGGGTATGGAGGATAAATGATAATGGAAAATAAATACATTTTAAAAATAAAAAAGAATGAGAGGGTCATGTGGTTAGTCATGCCACAGGCATATAACTTCTTTAGTAAAAGGTTTTATCTTTGCCTCAAGTAAGCCCTGTCCATTGTTTCTGTGTAACAACACACCTTTAAATAAACTGTAACCACCCTCAAGACAGCACAATCTGGTTAGCTATCCTGAAATCCAATCCCTGCCTTGCTTTCTCCAGACTCTACCTGCCTTCCAATGTTCCCTCCTTAATTCCAAATGCATGAAAGAAGCTGTGAAGCTGTTATTCTCTGGAGCATTTCAGATCTTGCTCCCTGTCATAGGTCATTAGTCTGGTTCAAATAAACTCATTAAATTCTCAAAATAAAAAAAAATGGGGGCGGGAGAAAAAAGATTGAGAAGTATTAACAAGGACAAAGCATAAAAGAGAAAACAGCAATGAATGAGACTTTCAGAAGTCAGAAAGCAAAAGGATGCTAGGTAACTGACTTGGCAGATGGAATGAAATGACACCCAAGACAGGGACTCTGACAACTAAGATTGTTGATGCTACTGAACCTTTGAAACATTCAACATTTGGAAAGCATCAGGCACCACTCCTTGTAGTTAGCTACAGTACACAGAAACTATTTATTGAAGAGGGTTTTTTTCTCCATTGTATGCTATTAGCTCCTTTGTCAAAAATTATTTGCTCATATACATGTGGGTTTATTTCTGGGCTCTCAATTCTGTTCCATTTTGTATATCTGTTTTTCTGCCAATACAATGCTGTTTTGATTATCACTGCTTTGAAATATAACTTGAAATCAGGTACTGTGATACCTCCACCTTTGTTCTTTTTGCACAGTATTGCTTTGGCTATTTGGGGTATTTTGTGGTTCCATACAAACCTTATTTTTTTCCTTTTTTAAAAAAATAAAAAGACATTGGGAAGGAGATTGCATTACATCTGTATATTGCTTTGGGTAACATGGCCATTTTAACTATGTTAATTCTTCCAATCCATGAAGATGGAATATCTTTCCATTTCATTGTATCTTTTTCAATCTCTCTTAAATAACGCTTTGCAGTTTTCAGTATTTAGGGTCTTCACATCCTTTGTGAAGTTTATTCCTAGGTAGGTTATTCTTTTTGTTGCAATTGCAAAAGAAGTTTTTTCATTTATTTTCCTGAAATTTCATTAATAGAATGTAGGAATGCAGTGAATTTTTGTACATTAAATTTTTTGTCCTGCAACTTTGCTGTATTTGTTTACTGATTTTAATAGTTTTTTTTGGTGGAATCTTTGGGGTTTTCTATATGAAGAATCATGCCATCTGCAAAAAGTGACACTTTTACTTCTTCATTCCCAATTTGAATGCTTTTATTTCTTACTCTTGCCTGATTGCTCCGGCTAGGACTTCCAGTACTATATTGAATAAGGGGTGAGAGTGGACATCCTTGTTTTGTCCCTGATCTTAGGAAAAGCTTTCAGTTTTTCACCACTGAGTACGATATTGAGGGTTTGTCACATAGGGCCATATAGGTCAGCCTCTTATTCCTAAACATACAACCAGAATTCAGCAGAAACCTGAGGAAACTCTTTATCATGAAAGATAGAGATAACACACAGGGGGTAGGAGGTGGGGAAAGACTATGTAGGAAAGTAGAAACTTCATAACAAAGAGCACAGCCAGTTCAAACTTGTGCAGATGACTCAGACACATTGCAAGCTGCCTTCAAAGTGCTGCCTGTTACACCATATTTTTAACTTGATAATGGCTGGGTGAGCCTGGCCTAGATTATAGCTGCATTTAGTTTGTTTTACCCTGTGCTGAAGTCCTTGCTCCTTTTCTCCTAGCCTTACTCCCAGAATCATCTGAGAACACACAAGTCTTCTGTTTTGATCTGCTCCTGAGAACTGAAGGATGCCCACGAGGAGCTTGGAAGTGGAAAAGCCTAAGCAGCTCACAACCCCCCAGCCCATGTTGTTATTGGCAGGTATCAATTCTAGTAGCTGATAGACCTTTCAAAAATATACTAACTCTGGATAATCCTAGACTTCCCAAGATTTGCCAAGATTTGCTTGGAGCCTTGCCCAATGACTTCTCCAGAAAAAAACCTCTTGATAAATTCTCAGAGAAACTGAAGCCAGACTATGATCCAGTGCTCCTTTTTAGCTTAACTTCTCCTGGGGCACCTTATCAAACAGTGGCAATATTGCCTTCTATATACAGCTATGTTTCTGCATGCTACCTCATTTTTATATTAACCACTTTCCACACTCATTTATATGTATATATTTGATAAGACAAATTACTTTATAAAAAATGCTATCAAGTAGGCATGCAAGAATGGTTCAATATCAGAAAAATCAGTGTTATTCATTATATTACTATAATTAAAAATGAAAAATCAAAAGACCTAAACAAATGCAGATTCAAATTACCAATAAAAAAGGAACTTCCTTTGATAAAGACTAGCTTGAAACTCACAGCAAATATCACATTTAATAGAGCAACTATGGACTCTGAAGTAGAAATATGGTAAAAATGCCTGTTACCATAGCTACTGTCAATTACAGACTACAACCTGGCCAAAACAACAGGAATGGAAAGTATATAGGCTGGAAAGGAATAAGCTTTTTGCATTTGCATTTACACAGGCAACCCACGAGGATAGATACTGTTAGAACTAATAAGCCACAAATACAAGATCAGCATACCAAGCTCAACATATTTCTCTGTACCAGAAATAACAGGATACCATTATCAATGGCAACAGAAATTTTAACATTCCCAGGAATTAGCCAAAAAAAAAATGCATGATATCCTGAATAAATGGGAGAAATTATTTCATGAATGGGATGATCTGACCTTGTAAATATGTCAATCCTCTCTAAATTAACCCATAAATTCAATGCAATTCCAATCAAGATCACAGCAGCTTGTTTTAAAAAACTTGATGAACTGATACTGAAACTCATACAAAAGAATAAAATTACAAAAATAGCTAATTTTCACAATGGGAGGATTCACCTATCAGATATTAAGACATATTACAGTGGCATTATTAAGTTACATTAATTAAGACAGTATTATATGGGAAAAGGCACTGACATATCAATAATACAGAACTGAGAGCCCCAAATAGTTTCATGTTTATGAGAACATGGTATGCATTGAAAAGGGGAAAATTTGGATTTAGTAGATGGTATTAGAAAAACTGACTACAATCCTACAATAATGCCCAGCAGACATTCATATTCACAATACCTGAAAGGATGTAACCTGGCACCAAGGTCACTTAGTTTGGCACTAGCATAGTAAGCAAGCACAGTAAACACGACATGGAGAGGAGAGCATCCTCCTTAGAGAAGCCTCATGTGCCAGAGGAAGCAATGTCTTGTAAAAATCCCTGAAGATCTCCCATTCCAGTTCTCGGCAATGAGGAACAAGCTCAGTTACCAGATTTACCTTACTCAGAAGTCTCAAAGCCTGTGCCTTTTTGTTGTACATCAAAAAAAATGTTGCTGGTTAAACATTTGACATTCTGTATTTACCTTAACCCTGTAGATTTCTAAAATTGTGCAAAAGAAAAGGTAAACCCAAGATAATTTTCCCAGAGCAAGAGAGAGAGAAGGGGTTTTGTTAACTCTTTCCCCTTAGTAACTAGCTGGAGAAAAAGTTGAACTTTTATCTCATACTACATCCAAATGTAAGTTCCAATTAAAATTAAAGACCTAAGTGTAAATGATAAAACTATAAAACTGAAAGAACAAGACCTAACAAACAGTTGAGGAGAAAATTAAAGACTTCCAT
The DNA here is from genome assembly GCF_022682495.2 of Desmodus rotundus. Lineage (NCBI taxonomy): Eukaryota > Metazoa > Chordata > Mammalia > Chiroptera > Phyllostomidae > Desmodus > Desmodus rotundus. Next base: position 136,364,070 of record NC_071391.1, on the reverse strand, counting down.
TCCGTGAAGGACACCAAGACAAGATTTAACAGTGATAAGACTAAGTTATATATGATATCTGAAATTGACAAGGGAATAACATCTAGAATATATAAAGAATTCCTTGTGCTATAATCAGCAAGAAAGAGAAAAACCTTATAGAAAAATGGGCAGCCCTGGCTGGTGTGGCTTAGTAGACTGAGTGCTGCCCTACGAACCAAAAGGTTGCTGGTTCCATTCCCAGTCAGGGCACATGCCTGGGTTGCGGACCAGGTTCCCACTGGGGGGCGAGTGAGAGGCAACCAATCAATGTATCTCTCCCACACATTGATCTTTCTCTCCCTTTCTCCCTCCCTTCCCCTTTCTCTAAAAAAATAAAGTCTTAAAAAAAAGAAAAACGGGCAAATTTAGTATTTTCCACAGAATGACTAAAAAGCCTATACTTAGCCTCATTAGTAATCAGATAATGCAGATTAAGACAATGTACAATTTCACAGATACCAGAATAACAAAAATCAGAAAATATCAAGTGCTGCTAAAGATGTAGAGAACAGGGAAACCCTCATATCTTGTCAGTGCAAGTGTAAGCTTGTCCAACCATTCATAAGGACAATGCATCATTATTTAACTAAAATTAAAAATGCATACACCTAAAACCCAGCCATTCTTCTTTAGGACACATATACTATTATAGAAACTACAGGGAAGGTTCATAGAAAGGCATGTATACATTTGTAGAAGTAGGAACAGCAGGAAACAACCTAAGTATCGATGACTAGAGGAAAAGATAAACTATTGTATGTGAATAGAATAGCATGTATCAGTAAGAAGCATGTTATATAAAGTAATATGAATAGGTCTTAAGACCCTAATATTTTATGAAAGTTAGAAGCAAAATGAGATTCATTTCACAACATCAATTTTATAAAATTGAGAACTTATACAAAATAAATATTATAGTTTTTCAAGGAAATATATCCAAAATCTGGAAGAAGGCTTGGAAAGATAAATAGTAAATATAGTAAGGTATGAGGAATATAGAACTGGAGGCAGAAGATGAGCAAAAACTATTAGGGTACAATAAAACAAAACAAAAATGTAGCCTTTCTAGACTAGTGATATTGGTGTCAATAAAAAATATGATCTGTAACTGACTTAATTCTGAGCAAATGGAATTCTTAAAAATCAAAACATTTGTTTTACATGAGCAGAAACACCATCAAGACTTAAGTTAGATTAAACACAACTTAAACGTGGAAAACTATTTATGGGGCATTATATAGTATCTCACAGGATTTGTGAGTTACTTGACTGTTTTTCAAGAGTATTATTTTCTTTTTTTAGAGAGAGAGGGGAAGGAAGGAGAGAAACATAGACCAGCTCCCTCTCACAAGCCCCTAACTGGGGACCTGGCCTGCAACCCATGCAAGTGCCCTGATAGGGAATCCGCTGAGCCACACCAGCCAGGGTGAGTTAGTTGATTTGAAAAGAAATAGCTCAGGACCTGGCTGAGTAGCTCAGTTGGTTAGAGTGTCATCTTGGTATGACAAGGTTGTGGGTTCTATCTCAAGTCAGGGCACATGCAGGAATCAACCTATGAATGCATAAATAAGTGGAACAACAAATCTCTTTTTCTCTTTCAGTCTCTCTCCCTTCCTAAAATCAATAAATTAGAAAAAAACAGTTCCAAAAAACTATATAATATGAAATGACATTTCAAGTCAATGATGAAAAAAACAAAATCTCTTGCGCTGAACAAATATTCCTGTTTTCCTAAGTTAGGCTGTTCTGGTATTCATCAAAATAATTTAAAATTATACTTAGACAAAGTTATAAGATAACAATCTGAAATTCTAGACTGATAATACTTTGTGACATTTTTACGGGATATAATAAATTTAAATATACATGGAAATATTTACTTTTTTAAGTATGTTTTATTGGTTATACTATTAGTTACCCCATTTTTTTCTACCCTTTATCCCCCAGGCCCCTGAACCTTCCCTCCCTCCAGCATTTCCCCCCTTACTTCATGTTCATGGGTTGTACATATTAGTTCTTTAGCTTCTCCATTTCCTGTTCTGAACCTCCTCCTATTTTATACCTACCAATTGTGCTTCTTATTCCCTGTACCTTTTCCCCCAACACACCCCTCCTCCTACCCACTGATAACCCTCCATGTGATCTCCATTTCTGTGATTCTGTTCGTTCGTTTAGTTTTTTAGGTTCAGTAGATAGTTGTGAGTTTGTCATTATTTTACTGTTCGTAGTTTTGATCTATTTCTTAGATAAGTCCCTTTAACATTTAATATAATAAGGGCTTGGTGATGATGAACTCCTTTAACTTGACCTTACCTGGGAAGCACCTTATCTGCCCTTCCATTCTAAATGATAGCTTTGCTGGATAGAGTAATCTTGGGTGTAGGTCCTTGCCTTTCAAAACTTTGAATCCTTCTTTCCAGCCCCTTCTTACCTGCCAAGTTTCTTGAGAAATCAGCTGAGTCTTATAGGAACTACTTTGTAGAACTGTCTCCTTTTCTCTTGCTACTTTTAAGATTCTCTCCTTATCTTTAATCTGGGTTATATAATTATGTGCCTTGGTGTGTGCTTCCTTGGGTCCAGCCTCTTTGGATTCTCTGAGCTTCCTGGACTTGCATGTCTACTTCCTTCACCAAATCAGGGAAGTTTTCCTTAATTATTTGTTCAAGTAAGTTTTAAATTTCTTGCTCTTCCTCTTCTTCTGCCACCCCTATGATTCAGGTGTTGGAATGTTTAAAGTCATCCCAGAAGTTCTTACGCCTCTCATTTTCTTTTTGAATTCTTGTTTCTTCATTCTGTTGCAATTGAGTATTTTTTTCCCAAATCATTGATTTGAGTCCCATTTCCCTTCACTGTTAGCTTTTATTTCATTTTATATAGCCTTTATTTATTCCTTTATTTTGCATCCATACTCAATCATTTCTGTGAGCATCCTGATTACTGGTGTTTTGAACTCTCCATCTGATAGGTTGGCTATTTCCTTGTTGCCTAGTTCTTTTTCTGGAGCTTTAATCTGTTCTTTCATTTGGGCTGTATTTCTTTATCTTGGCCCACCAGCTACTTTGTAAGAGGTGGAGGCTTAGGTATTTGCCAGGGTGGGGCAACCCACATTGTTGTTGTAGTGCTGTGTGTGTGTATGTGTGGCGAGGGGGGTCAGAGAGGGAACAGTGGTGCTTGCTTGGCTCTCACCCTGCTTTCAGTCACCTTCCTTGCTGCCCACAAGTGAATTAGGCCCTTATGGTGCTGATTCTTGGGTGGGTGGGTTTGTGTACATTCTAGGACCATGTGGGTCCCTCCAATGGACTTCCTGTGAGGCTAGGAGTTTCTCCCACCACTGCAAACCCCACAGGTTTTTATAGCCGGAGGTCTTGAGGATTTATTTCCATGTGCTAGACACCTGGGTTGTACAGTCTACCTTACCCCCTAGTTATTCCTCTTGGTTTATCCACACATGAATGTGCGACTGCCTGGTCTGCCAGCCATCGCCTTGCTGTGTGTCCTCTCCACCCCGGTTGCCCATCTCCACCCCTCCTACCAGTATGGACGATTGTTTCTTCTTTAACTCTTTGGTTGTCAGACTTCCATAACATTCGATTTTCTGGCAGTTCTGGTTGTTTTCTTTTAAATTGGTTGTTGTCCTTTTGGTTGTGCAAGGAAGCAAAGTGTATCTATCTACACCCCCGTCTTGGCCGAAGTCTACATGGAAACATTTATAAAACATGTAACTGCCATAACATCTTATTTTTGACTGGGCTTTATATTTTTAAGAAACACTCTCAACTTCTTCCGTTTTGGCAATCTGAACAGCATATGGTGGCTGGCAAGAACAAGCACCTTACAAAAGCCCAGAAAAAAGTGGTCAACCCATTTTCTATGAAAGATTGGTGTAATATGAAAGTACCAGCTATGTTCAATACGAGAAATATTGGAAAAACACTAGTCATGAGAACTCAAGAAACCAAAATTGTGTCTGATGGTCTCAAGGGTTGTGTTTTTGAGGTGAGCCTAGCTGATCTGCAGAATGATGTAGCTGCTTATAGAAAATCCGAGGTAATTACTGGTGACATTCAGGGCACACAGCCTAATTTCCATGGCATGGATCTTACCCATGGCAAAATGTGCTCCATGGTCCAAAAATGGCAGGTCATGAATGAAGCTCCTGTTGATGTCAAGACTACTGATGGTTATTTGCTTCATCAGTTCTGTGTTGGTTTTACTAAAAAATGCAACAATCAGATTCTGAAAACCTGTTATGCTCAGCATCAACAGGTCCACCAAACCTGGAAAAAGATTATGGAAATTATTACCTGAGAGGTACAGACAAATGACATGAAAGAAGTGGTCAATAAATTGATCCCAGATAGCATTGGAAAAGACATAGAAAAGGCTTGCCAATCTATTTATCCACTCCATCATGTCTTTGTTAGAAAAGTCAAAATGCTAAAGAAGCTCAAGTTTGAACTGGAAAAACTCACAGAACTTCACAATGAATGTAGCAGTTCTGGAAAAGCTACGGGTGATGAGACAAGTGCTAACATTGAACAAGCTGATGGATAATAAGCTCCCAGTTCAAGAATCTGTTTAAAATTCAGACTTAATGGTGACAAATAAAAAATCCTACTTGTGAAAAAAAAAGCTCTCTCATGTGAGGCAGATGTAGCTATGCTCAACATTATCAATGAGGAAACTAAAACTCATGTGACTTAAATCTTATAGTAAGTGGTAGTGGTGCCAGATTAGATTCCAAAACCTAGATTTGTGGTCTTATTTTTATTTAACTCACCTTCTTGATAATTTATATATAAATGTAAATTTGATATTTTTCTTTAACTCACAAGGAAGTAGAACAGACACACTGGTTTGCAGTAGTTAATATACACAATGACATGAAGAAAAATAGAAACGTTTTATATCAATTCTAATCCTGCAAAAAGAATTAACAGTTTATCTTCAAAGGATGTCAATCAAGTTTAATTATTTTTATTTGTCCAATAAGGGTAACTTTAAAAAATAAAATTTAACTGCATTCAATTTCTGTTCTTTTTTCCATTAAAGCACAAGATGAAGGACAGTTATATTCAAGTAAACGTATAATTATGACACACTGACGGACTAAATCAAGTATATCCGTATAAATAAAATGTTAAAACATGAAAATTTACAGTACTCTTACTTTTTCCTTTCTAAACTGACAAAATAAAATCAGAAAAAAAATAGTAAATAAAACCTATTTTCTTATTGTAACTTGTGATTTATTATTTTATTTGAAAATGTCTTGGTTTTGGTTAGTAATTTCTGTAAAGTAGTACTTTTTAAGTAAGTTCCTAAAAATAACAATATTGAAGCCTTGAACATTACATGTCATCTAAAAAAGTATAGCAAAACTGTCATAATAAAAAAAGATTATAAAATTCCTCTTATTCTAATCTTAAATTCCTTTCCCAGAATTTTAATAGAAAAGGAATTTTCAGATCTATAGTTACCAGTCAGATAATATGTATTGAAATTTAGCATACTTAACTGAAAAAAAAAAGTGAAATTATTCTTATTATTCATTCTGTGCTATACTCTTCTCCCTATACATTTTTAATACCAGTCACAAATTCTATTGTAAAGACTTACCTTTTCTAACTTAAATAGCACTGACTCAACATTTCACCTGTACATTTCACTTAGCATTCAATTCAGATGTCTCAACACCAAATTAAAAAGTTTGTTTCAAGAACAAAATTTCTATAGATTACTCTATAATAAAACAAAGCAGAACCTCTAAATATAGAACAAAAATGGAAAATAATATACAAGAAGCTTTATCTCAACTTGAGGGTTAGCTAATACCTGGGTGTTAGAAAACAGACTTAAAATATGTAAACTTTGCTATATTTTTACTTTTTTCTGCACAGGGTCAACATTTGTGTTTTAAATATGGTACTTATTATACTGTCATTTCAAAAGATAGGTTCCCAAGAAGACTTTAGTAAAGTTCTATACTGAGTACATATTTGCTTCCTATATGTGTTAGCCTGAACTGTTCTAGAATTACTTATTTGGTTAACATAAGGTCTATAAAAAGAAAGATAAAAATACTAAATCAAACTCTTTATAAAAAGTTGCAAGTTTTCAGCAATACCTGTGAATACATTCTTGTACACTTGTATTCCTGACAGTATTTTGCAGTATGATCACAGTAAGTATAAAAATTTTCCAACTTTTTGTGGAAATATTCAGTGTACTGAAATTTAACTGCATTTAAAGTCATTATTAAATAAAAACCAAGTCACATAGCATTATCATATGCTAAATGGCAATTCAGGGACGTAGTAAAAACTAAACCTAAAAAAATGTGTATTTTCAATGAATAGCCTGCATATGGACTTCTGAAAAGTAATTATACTAGTTAGAAACAGAGAATCTATGGAAAGATTTTAAATCATTACTGTTAGAATTGATTATATCATTAAGCACAAACTCAAAGGACTTGAGTCCTGGTTGGAAAAAAAGAAAGTAAATCTCTCCTATATTCTGTTTAATGCAGGATGAAAACTAGTCATATTCCAAAGAAAAAAAAAGTTCTTTGATGCTCAGAAGAAATTGAAATAATCTGTAAGAAAGATAAGCATCAGCCTTTTTATTAGCAGGGAAAAAACTACAAGGGCTAAGTATCACTCTAAAACCATCTCCCTCACCATGCTTCTAGCAACCTTTTCAAGATATTTTTGAAAATACAATAAAAGATGATGGTACCAATTGTTAGTGGGCAAAAACATTATTGCCTAAAACAACCTAAGACTGAATGTAATACAGATCCAGAAAAGTTTTATTATTCAATATAAGTTGTAAAAAAAATTAGCCTTTTTCCTGTTTTCATATGTTAGCACTCAATTTCTGAGGATTCCAATGTAAGTAATGTAGAATTTTAAAAAGCATTAATAATCTCTACTTAGCAAACAGTATATTCTGTAGTTCATCACTCTTACTCCTTCAATAAACATAGGGTTTTAAATAAGATGAAAATGATACCAGTTTCCATAATCTTAAAATCTAGGTGACACAAACATCCTTGTGGTCCAATCACTTATAAAATGTAACCAGGTCGCTAGACCAACATTCTAGTGTACAACTTTAACAATTTCTAGCAGCAAAATACCTGGATTAGCAATTAATAAATGTGTCCACAGAACTGTAGAATAATTTCTTTGTAAGAAGTAATTTTTAAAAAGTACTCTACAGTTCAACTGCAGGCAAACATGAAAGATATCAAAGATCTTGTTTATCTTCACTTTTCCCAGTGGAATCAAGTGCAACGGGAACCTTACTAGTTTCAACAAAAACAGATTCAAAAGCAGCTTCCTGTTCATCCAAAGAATCAGCAGCTGTGGCTCCTTTAATTAGTGTTGTGTTGGTCAAAGATTGTTGCTGCGTGGAAATTTTACTGGATTCCAATGTTTTTCTACCTCTTCTTTTGCCAAGAATTTTGACATAATTAGCAGGTATAAGTCCTGTTGTTTGACCATCAAGACTAGCCAGAAGCCAACCACGCACTCTGGGTTGCTGTTCTGATGAAAGAAAAGACAGCCTTGTAATTATATACTTTGGAAATTCAACAGAATATTGATAGTAAAATATGTAAAATCTGTTACAACTATATATAATACAATACATAAACAAATAATATACATGCATTCAATATCAAATAACGACAGACTTAACATGTCTAGGGTCCCTTCTTACAATTTATACATTTTATACTTACTAAATATATTTTCAACCTTCAAGAACATAAAGCTTATATCAGTTGGTCCATTCATACAGTAACAAGATTCAGCTATCCTAAAAGCTGAAAACTAACATCAACATCTTTCATTTTAAACTGGAATTTGAGAAATGAATTTCTCAATCCTTCTCAACGGGATAAGTCAGGCGTAAGTATAGGAAATAAATATATACCTTCACATAAGCCAGCTTTCTTTACATACTTTTAGCCAAAATGTAAAATTTATCCCATGTGATTATGATGAACAAGCCTGGAGACAGTGAATGTTAATTTTAATCCAAGATGGGCAAAAATGAAGACCTCTGTTATCTCTAGCCATATGAAAAAAGTTAAAGGACTAACCTAGGCTTAAAGTAGGAAAGATTATTTAATATATTCAGTTTTGTATTTTGGTATTCTCCCACCTATTTATCCATGTCTTTAAAAAGCTGTTAAACTGTTACAGTTTAGTTCAGTATTATAGTTTAGGTACAATATGACACTTTAATGTTTAATATGCTATAAAAATATAAAACAAATTAACCATGTCTGTGATTGATTTTGTTCTAAATGTGCCAACATACTTTACTTGAACAATGGAAGAAAGCAAAGAAGCAAAGCCAAAGTGTTAAGAGGCAATATTAGGAGAAAAATAATCAAAGACATTTTTCTGAATTATAATGTAATTGAGAGATACTTTTTTTATTCTTTATTTAGAGTAATTAAAACTAATTATCTGTATTAGTCCTACCTCTAACAACAAATCCTATAAAGAATTCCTTCTTTTGAAATCCAAAATAGTAAGGTGCAACTTTCACTAGAAGGAAAATATGGACATAATACCTAGATGCCAAGATTTTGTGTTTGAGGGGATGTGGCAGAGATTTAGCAAATTTGATCCAAAATTTTAAATTATTTACACATTAAACTAATGATTTGAACATTGATGGCATTTTTTTTCTTTATGTAAAGAATGACTAAAAGCAATTAAAGGCTAAAGCTCCTATTAATAGATAACACAGGAAACAGCCCAAGTATTTAAAAGTACAGGTTTCCAGAGTCAGATAAACCTACATTCAAAGTCCAGCTCCACTACATCTTAGTTTTGTGATACTGGGCAATTTACTCAGAATTTTGAGTCTTAGTTTTCTCATGTGTAAAACAGGGACAAGATAATAACAGTTCACACTTCACAGCATCATTATGTTAAGGGTTATTATTATTACTAGTATCTTTACCAACTATGTGACTTTTTGTAGCAAACTTGAATCTTCACAAACACACAAAAGATCTTTTTTTGTAAATGAACAAAAATTCTGTTCCTCAATACTGGGGATAGCTGAAGAAAAAGGTCATTTTGCCTGGAGCAATTAAAAACTGTTAGTGACCTGGTCTAAATACTTCGTGACAGTAATTCCTAAAATACTCAAGTTGAAGTTTCTGAAGTAAATATTTAAGTAAGAAAGAAAGCAATAACAGCCCCAGCAATTGAAGGAAAGGGATGTTTAAATAACGCTAGATAATTTCTTTGTTAGATTTGTTATATTTAGTGTTTATTCCATGTTTTTGTGTGGGGATTAACAGAGTTTGGAATTCAAGTGTTTTGGGTTTAGAAGAGGTTATATAAACAAACTCCTTATATCAGTGAAATATTATTGGAACAACTTTGTTGGGGTATTTCTCCACCACCACCCAAACCTGAAAGTTCTAAATAGACACAAAAGAGAAATCCTAGTAACTACTTTGAGTTGACCAACAATAACCAATACCCCTTGTTGCAATTTTTAATATTGCACTTATAATTTCTAAAAATTCACAGATAATTTCAATTTATTCATATTCTGTTACCTTTGAGAGCTAAGTTCAGCATATCACCAGCACGGAAAGAAATTTCTTCTTCAGATACAGCAGCAAAATCATATTCTGCTCTAGCAACTACATGGTCATCCTCACCACTTGCCCAATTGGTGTTGTCTATAAACCAAATTAGGAATTAAGATTAGGTCAGTATAACTCACAAAAATAAAATGAAATTATTTCACTGGTTATGGTTTGCAAACTGCATACATTTATTTGCCAAGAAAAAGTCTCCCCCTAAAGTACATTCTATAATTAACATGATATAAAATCAACAGCATGTTCACTAGGATATCTATTAGAAACTTTTCCCTTTTCTTCAAGCTCAAAATTTTAGCTCCCTTACTTTGAGCCAAGGTTTGGCAAATTTTTTTCTACAAAGGGTCAGACATTAAATATTTTAGGCTCTGCAGGTCATGAGGCAAATTGAAGATACTGTTGATACTTACAGAGTGAGAGAAATGACTTTTCCATAATTTTTTGACAAAACTCAAAATGTAATAAAAATTGAGTTAAAATGGAGTTTTGGGGGTAGAATAATATTTTGGGGTTCAAAGGCAGTGTTTCCTATCATATCAAGTGCAAATATTCATCTGTTAATGCTCATTCATAGAGATTTGAGGTATTTCATCTTTGAAAATGTCTTTTGCACAGATAGGTACTGACAAATCCTGATATCAATCCAATGAACTTGTGGTTTTAATTAAGCATATTCACCCATAAGGTGAATAGAGTAGAATTCTGTTAAATTCTTCTTTTGTATTAACTTTTTACCATGTCATTACATGAGAGATTAATCATTTCCAAAAGAACTTTGGAAACTTCTCAATTGTATAGTTCAACGGACTTTGAAATACAGAAATTTCCTTTGCACTTGCATGGATGTCCCAAACACTGCACTTTTCCCTCCTTCATTTCCTGCTACTCAGACTTTGCTCCTTTCCCATGGGCTCCCTTGCTGTTCGCATGACATGCCAGGCACACTACCACTTAAATACCTTTGCACCTTTGCTGTTCCCAGACTGGTGGAGCATTGTAACCTCACTTCCTAACCCTGGTTCAGCAACACTTGTCTTTGCTTTATTTTTTTCCCAAAGGCACTTACTACCTTCTGACTTCTGCAGGTGACCCTTGAACAATGCAGGGGTTAGGAGTGCCAACACTCTCCTCTTCCCACCCCTCCCTGTGCAGTCCAAAGTCCATGTGTATCTTCTGACTCTATAGTTGGCCCTTCATATCATCCAGGGTTGGGAATGAAAAAACATAGTTTTCAACTCATGGCTGGTTGAATCCGTGGATTCAAAACCTGCAGATTCAAAACCCACATATAGGAAGGGCTGAAAAAAAATATCAGCATATAAATGGACCCTGAAGTTCAAACCTGTGTTGTTCAAAGGTCAACTGTTTATATTTTAACTTGGCTTATTGTTGTCTTCCCCAGATAGTCAGAAGGGCAGGCATTTTCTTTTAATGTTTTACTCACTACTATATTCCAAGCTTCTAGAATATAGTAGTCCTCAAAAAATATTTATTGAATTGATGAATGAAACATTCATTTCTCTAATAACCCAAATTTAAGGGTCTAGGACATTTTGATTCCACCTCTCCCTTTGTGTACCACACCTATCCAGTTGGTAACCAAATTTGTTGAATCCCGCTTTTCACACACCCTAATTCAGGCCTTCATTATTTCTAATACAGTCAATTGCAGAAGCATCATAATTGATATCCTTAAATTAATAAACACTTATCAAGCACCTTCTATGTCCCAAGCAGGTCGACAGCTTTTTGGGATACAAAGGTAAACATAACCCAACATTCTTTATGAATCTTACCAAACAATTTCAACTTGTTCTAACTTGCACTGATCTATCTTAAACACTTGAGGTAGACTAACCTCATTAGAACATTGTTTATATGCTCTGGCCAGGTAGTTCAGTTGGTTAGAGCAGCATCCCAATATGCCAAGGTTGTGGGTTCAATCCCCAGTCAGGGCATAAACAAAAATCAACCAATGAATGCATAAATAGGTGGAACAATAAATCTATGCTTCTTTCGCTCTCTCTCTCCCCCTTCCTCTCTCTCTAAAATCAATTTTTAAAAAAGAACATTATATATATATATATATAATGTATATATATATGTAATAACTGTTTAAATACATACACGCAAATCCTTTCCTTACTAAATGAAGATTATGATCTTCCATTATTAGCCTTCAACCTCATTTCTCAGCCTTATTATCCTTTTATTCTATACTGTGGGACAGCTGCTAAACAAACATCACATTTCCTGCCTATGTGCTTTTGTTCAAAGCTGTTACCTGTCCTTTAAAAATCTAACTTATATGCTACTTCTTGGATACCAACAGACAAAAAATAAAAAATAAAAAAGCTTTACTTTTTCAAATTGAGATAGCACTCTGTAGCAGTTGATGGAGTAGGAACTTAACAAACAGTCCTGGTTTTGTTTTTGGTTCTACCTTATTAAAGATGTCACCTTGGGCAAGCGACTTCTCTAAACCTTAGTTCTGTCACTTGCAAAGTGAAGATTATTTCTAACTCTTAGGGTTATCGTAAAAATTAAATGACATAAAATACACAAAATACCTAGCAGTGTTTTGCATATAAAAAGGCACAATAAACCTTGTCTTTCCCTAACTGTCACATTCCTTATCACACTCTTTCTCCCTCATTATAATTACCTGTGTATGTGTCTTACCCACCTCCCTGCCAATAAGTTTTAGAAAAAGAGGGGGATTATATCTTATGTATCTTTATATACTCTGTAACATCAAGTTCAGTACCTTGTAAACAGCAGTTAGGTAATGTGTACTATTACACCGAATGAACAATGAATAAATCAAAAAACCTGTTTCTGCTACTTATTTCTCTTCCGGTTTTGAATTTCTTAACTAAAAATATAACTGGATCAAAAATTAAATACAAATAACATAAAGAATGCTAATTTAACAAATCTATTCTCGGAATTTGAGATTGTTATATGGTTTCTGAATCCATTCTTTTACTCTTACCTGTTATTTCATCACTGTTGGTAGAGAGCAGTTTCCAGATGAGGTAAGGGCCACCAAGGATAACAGCAAAGAACAAGAATATTGGCCAAGATTTTGCTGAGTTAGCTGCTCTGTCCTCGGCACCAAGGATGGCCACAGTTCCTTCACTTTCTGCCCACAGGTCCTCATTCTCAGAGCCTCTTCTTAGACCTAGCATCCACTGTAGCCGTCTGTAAAGATACCTTATAGTCCTAACTAATGCAAAAGCTGAAAAAACCTTTGTGAAGTGTATTTTTAATCGGGAAAAATGATTTGCTACATCCAATACAGCCCTAAAACTATTATACACAGCTGAAAAGGTGGCATCCATCATCATACTGACAGAGGCAAATGCATGCACAATACTTTCAATGGACTGAAATGCACCTCTGCTGCTTTCTTCAGCTTGCTGAACGAATCTACTAGGCGGAAGATCATCTACACGGAGGCGGTTATAGCTTAACCCATTATATCCATAACTGTAAGGGCTATAGCTTCCATAAAATGAATTTCCATAGGCACCATATCCTGAAGAAAATGAGCTGTAAGCAGGTCTGAAAGAGTTTAGACTACTTCCTGTCTGCTGTGATGGCCTTGGAAGAATAGGTGGGGGCACTCTGGTAAGTGCTGGTTGTCCAGGTCTTGTCAATAAAGTAGGACCCAAATCAGCAGATCTAAACCAAAAAAGATTCAAAACAGTAACTTAAACACAACAGATTTAATTCAAATTAACTATTAAATACCTCCTATAACTAGTGCAATGAGGTTCTACTGAAGATATGTTAAGAGTAAGAAATAATCTGTAATATCTAGTTGGTTAGAATCTCAGTGTTAAGAGAAAATGCATAAGATAAAACAGCTGAATGAACACTATATTCTAGTTCATTTATGATGGCATTATTAGTACTATCTTCAATCTGTAGTTTCTTTTTAAGACACCTGTCCATTTTCTCAGAGTTGGTTGCTAGATATTTGTCCATCCTTGTACCTAAATGATACTATCATAATTATTACAGTTTTATAACAGATCTTAGTATCCAATAAAACAAGTTCTCCCACAATGTTCTTCATCCTCAAGAGTGCTTTGACTGCATGACCCTTTGAATTTCCATATACATTTCAGAATCAGCTGAAAGTTCTATAATCCTCTCTCCCCACCAAAACCATATTAAGATTCTGTTCGGGATTACACTGAATATGCAGGTTAATTTGAGGTAACTGACATCTTTATAATATTGAGAGTTTTAACCCACAAATACAATATATGTTCCATTTATTTAGGTCTTTTAAAGATTTTTCTCAAAAATGGTTTTTAAAAATAACTTTATGGACTCTAATGTTTTATTTTATAGTTTACTACATGGAGTTTTTTTTTTTTTTTTTTTCTTTTTTTGGTACATGGTGTCTTTCTAAAATTTCATTTTGTTACTGTTATGCAGAAATAATTGATTAAAAAATATGTTCCTTATATCCAGCAATCTTGTTGTGGATTCTTGTTTTGGATTTTCTAGAATCTTAAGAATTTACAGTCACATTATATGTGAACGCTGGTAAGATTTATTTCTTCTTTTAATTCTTGTTTTGCGTCTAGGACATGCAGTATAATCTTGAATGGGGGTGGTAGCAGGCATCCTGTCTCATTCCTGATCTTAAAGTTTTCCGCAGCTCACCATTATGCATTATGTTTGTTGTAAATTTATTACTTCTTTTTCTATTTCTATTTGTTAAGAGTTTTTACCACAAATAAACACTGAACTTAATCAAATAATTTCTCAGCATCTATCAAGATGATTATGATTTTTCTTCTTTATTCTGTTAATATGATGAATTACATTAATTCTCAAATGTTAAAACCAACCTCCATTCCTGAAGGAAAACTGAAGAGCCAATATATATTCCTGATTTCGTTAGCCAGTATTTTGTTAAAGATATTTTTGCATCTATTTTCCTAAGTGAGAATTTGCTTTTTACTGTCTTTGTCACGTTTGGGTGTCAAGAGTAAACTGGCTCCTTATAAAGAATTGAGGAGAAGCCCTGACCATGTGGCTCAGGTGACTGAAGCATTGTCCTGTACACCAGAAGGCTGTGGGTTCAATTCCCAGTTGGGGCATGTATGGGAGGCAACCAATTGATATTTCTCTCATATCATTGTTTCTCTCTCTCTCTCCCTTACCCTCTCTCTCTAAAATCAATAAAAACATATCCTTGGTTGAGGATTAAAAAAAGAATGAAAACTCATTCAAGGAAAAAAATAATTTTATATAACAGCCCAACAAAAATTCTAAATATGTTTAAGATGGTCAAAGAGATAATGAAGCAATAAAATCTTTGACATAAAAACTGAAATGAAATAAAAACATGTTAATATGAAAAATATTCAGTACAGATCTTAGATATGATGCCCACAACCACAGGGGTTATCTTGTAACTATGAGGCAAGAAAAAACAAAAGAAAAACAAAATCTAAGGCACAGAGTAGAAGTACAGAACTTAGGGAATTCCATTTCAAGTAATGGCATTCCTAGAATCAGACTAACCCTTGCACTGAAAACAACTAGAAAAGCTAGAAAATATATAAAATTATCTATTTAAAGCATGAGAGAACAAGGGACTGAGGAATTATGGAGCCAACATCCATGAGGAAGAGAAAACCCAGATGCCCATTTTTGAGATATTTCTCAAGTGACAAGGGCCAGTTCTGGGAGACATGGCTGACAGGATGAGAAGCTGAGCCTTGGTTTTAATAGACTCTTTGGGCTAAAGAGACAAAATTAGAGTTTAGAACCCTCAAAGAAGAGGGCCAACATAAATCCCCACGCCATAGACTGGGACCTTAAGGGGACATATGCTAGGAGTAAGGGTAAGAAGGTTTACAGGAAATAGACTAGTCCTGGTAGGAACTGAAACCACAGTTTCAAATAAGCTCAATTCTTGACTGGATTCAAATGATCCTAGACTGCTAGTGGCCCAAGGTGCCTGTCAAAAGTAAAACTCACTGGAGGAAGTTACCATCCTAGGCCTCAGATAGTTTAAAATTGACTCTATACAGTGTTCAGCTTTCATTAAAAAATAAGCCTAAATGATGACAAAATTACGTTTAAAAAAAAAGCGACATTAGGCAATACAAAGAGATCCACAGTGGGTAATGATAAAGTTATTAGTCAGACTTTAAACAACTATGATCAATATATTCAGGGAAAATAGATAAGATTCAAAATTTTCAGCAGAAAATAGAAACTATAAAGCAAAACCAAAGGGAAGTTCTAAAACTAAAAAGAAAAACAAATACCTGAAACCATAAACTCAATGACTGGTTTAAGTTCTGATTAGAGACCCTTAAAGAAAAATATCAGTGAACTAGAAGAGAGTTCGGAAGAAAGCACTGAGAATGAAGCAGGAGTAACCAAAGCGTACATACCAAAAAAAAAAAAAAAAGAGAGAGGGTAAGACAGGGTATATAGTGAAATACACAGCATATATGTAATTGGAGTCAAATGAGTAAAATGATGATGATCAGGAGCAATACTTAAAGAGATAATGGATGAGACTTTTCTAAAATTAATGAAAGACATCGAATCGGATTCAAATATCTCTATAAATCTCACCCAAATAAACTCAAAGAAAACCACAGTGATGCTCAGCAAAGCGTAACTTTTGTAAAACCAAAAAACAAAGAGAAATCTTGAGAAGCAGCCAGAGGATAAAGAGATTCCTTTCAAAGTAGTAAAAAATAACACAGATGGCCAAAACTGTTAGAAAGCTCACAGGAAAAAAAAAAAAGAGTCAGAAAAAAATGTACACCCCTTGATGACAGTGTTGTTGACAGATCTTTACACTTCTTGTTAACTAAACAATAAACGCCAAAGCACAGTGAGTCAGATATTGTTACTTATAGCAGAAACTATCCCTGATACAATGCTTAATAAGAGTTCCGGAAGAGATGGGAAAGAAAAGTATTCAAACAATATTTAAAGATACAACTGGGAGCCCTGGTTAGTGTGGCTCAGTGAATTGAGTGCCAGCCTGTGAACCAAAGCGTCGCTGCATCGATTCCCAGTCAGGGCACATGCATGGGTTGCTGGCCAGATTCCCAGTAGGGGGTGCTCAAGAGGCAACCACACAGTGATGTTTCTCTCTCTTTCTCCCTCCCTTCCCCTCTCTAAAAATAAATAAATAAAATCTTAAAAAAAGAGATATAACTGGTAAGAATTTTCCTGAATTAAATAAAGATATGTATCTTCGGACTAAGCACTGTGGGTTCTGAGCAGAAGGAAAAACAATGTTTATATGTGTGTCTGCATCTCCACACTCTGATAGAGCATAAAAAAGCTGCAGGGACCAAGGTATCAGGTGAAATCTTAAAGGCTCTTAAGGAAAAGATAATCTATCTATAAAGGAATAAAAAGTAGACTCAACAGAAAAATTTCTTTAAGTTATATAACTTTGATAAAAAACCAGGAAAGTATGACAGTACAAAGAAATAAATTATAGGCCAACTTCACCTAGGAACATATATGTAAAGATTTTAAAATATCAGAACAGAATCCAGCATTGTATTTTACAAAATAATCACAATTAAGCAGAGTTCATCCAGAAATGCAAAGATGATTCAACAGTAGAAAGTTAACTGATACAATAAACCACATTTGCATATCAAACTAAAAATGCACATGATGATCTCAACAGACAGAATAGTTACTCATAAAATCTAGTATTTCATCATAATAAAAATCTGAGCAAGGTAGAGAGCTAGAAGTTCAATAAGAAATCAATCAAAAACAAAAAATCAAATGTTACACTTAATTGTGAGACTTGAGAAGCATTCCAATGAAAGTGGGAACCAGTATGAAAATGTTGGCTAAACTTCTGGTCAAGATGGCATAGGTAAACACGGCTCACCTTCTCGCACCACAACAAAGTTACAACTAAAACAGAACCGCCATCACTCAGAACCATCAGAAATTGAATTGAATGGAAGTCTGACAACTATGGAATTAAAGAAACCACATCTATCCAGACTGGTACGAGAGGCAAAGATGTGGAATGGGCTGGTCCCTCATCCATGTGTGGGGGATATAAATTCAGGAGGGATATCTTGGGAGCGAGGAGACCCAGCCCCACACCAGGACCCCCAGCCCAGGATTCCAGTACCAGGGAGATAAGACCTCATAACTTCTGGCTACAAAAACCAGTGGGGATTGAGTTGGTGGAAGAAACTCCTGGAGTCCCAAGCAGTTCCTCTTAAAGAACCCACACAAGGACTTAATCAGACTCACTCCTGAGCTCTAGCACTGTGGTAGCAGTTTGAAAGGCACCAGTGGCACACAGGGAGAAACTGAAGTGTCTGGCATCAAGGCAAGAGCTGAGGGACAGCCTTCTCCTACACAGAAAGGGGGACCATTGCCCCTTTACTGAACCCTTCCCCCAGAGCCACAGTGCCAGCAGGCTGGTGTCATATCAGAGGCTCCATCAACCTGGCTGACACTCTTTGCCCTGCCCTGGAGATCGCCAGAGACTCTGCCCAAGCTGCTTCTCCATATGAATGGCTGGTCTTGGCTCATGCTTCACAACTTCCTAAATCTTCTCCAACAAGCAACAGCAGGCCTCAGTGAGTCCCCAGCCGCAGCCAGCCTAGATTCAGGGTTTGGCTTTGCCTGGGAATCTCCAAGCCCAGCAGAAGTAGCAGCCCTCTCAGATTGCTTTATAGTTCAGGCAGGGTGGCTTTGGGCAGAACACAGGTGGGGGCTGACCTTGGCCTGCACCTCCCAGTAAACCCCAGAGCCTGTGCACCCAGTGGACAACTACAGACCATGTCTCCCCCTGCACAGCTGATCCTCTGTGGAGGGCAGAGCTTGGTGGTCAGTGGTCACAGCCAGTTCTTGCAGGTGACTGGCCTGGGTAAATCCCTCCCATTGATCTGCCAATAGTGATCAAGGGTCAACTACAAGAGGAGAGTGTACTCAGCCCACATGAAGGACCCTACAGGACACCTACTACAAGACAGGGAGTCATAGCAGTTCTACCTAATACATAGAAACAAACACAAGGAGGCTTTCAAAATGAGGAGACAAAGACACATGGTCCAAATGAAAGAACAGACCAAAACTCCAGAAAAAGAACTAAACAAAGTAGAGATAAGCAATCTGTCAGATGCAGAGGTTAAACACTGGTTATAAGGATGCTCAATGAACTTAGTGAGGACCTCAACAGCATGAAAAAGATCCAGTCAGAAATGAAGGATACACTAACTGAAATAAAGAATGTTGGCCATCTATGCTGGCTTATTTGTAAATGGTAAGATTGTCAAAATGAAACACAAAAGAGTTATAACCAAATCATCAGAATAAATTAAGTCAGAATTATGCTGGATGTATATCTTTATCTCATGAAAGATGAGAAAGCACTTTATGGAGACAATTACAAAACATTATTTAATACCAATAAGGTCAAATTCTCACCAATTGTACCTTATACAATATTCACAAATGGAAAGACTTACTTGATCATTAAATAAAAGCCCCAATAAAATATAAAGTTCTAGTAAAAATCTCAGTAAGTCTTCCAACAAAGGCTAAATGTAACAAAGGCAATTTTGAGTAATAGCAATGTGTGAAGGTTCTTGACATGCAAATATCAAAACTTATTACAAAGACAGTATGGTGCTAGTACAAGAATAGACAGACCAATAGAATATATCAGAAAGTCCCCTAAACAGAACCACACACTTAGAAAAAATACTTGATATGATACAGATGGCGTTATAAACCAGTATGGACTAGATGAATAAATGGTACAGGACAATTAGTTATCCACATGGAAAGAAATTAGATTGCCTATTTCACATTGATTTTGTACAAAAAAGTCAGCTTCAGGTGGATTACAGAGATAAATGTGAAAAGCAGAACATTTAAAAGAAAAAAATAGAAAAAATTTTTCCTGATTTTAGGAGAAAGGATTTCTTAACTAAGACACAAAAAGCATAATCAATATGAAAATTTTGTATACGTTAAAATTAAAAGTATCTGTACAACAAAATAAATATTAATATAAAGAAGATAAGCTACAGACCGAAAGATATTAAAAACATACAAAGAAAACAGGTTTAGTATGAACAATAAAGTACTCCTATGAACTAATAAAAATAAAGCCAATAGAAAAGTGGGCAACAAAAAAAATCAACAGAAGCAACTCAAATGGCTAATAAACATTTCAAAAGATATTCAATCTTACTACAAATCAGAGAAGTGTAAATTAAAGGTGAAATATCATTTCATTTCACACCCATTAGATTGCCAAATACAGTACTAAAAAAATAACATCACTGAGAGGAACCAAAATTTTGCCACCTCCAAAAAAGGCTTTTGGAATATTGATTTTAAGCTGGTTACTAAGGAACAAAAGACTCAGAAAGAAACTTTGATCTTCCTCCTAACTGCCTAAAGGGAATTTTGATAGAGGAGAGGAAGTGCTCCAGGAAGGGAGATATCATAGATAACTATAGCTCAATAGAAACTAGTGTGTAATGGACATCTGCTTTTCCATCTCCATGTGAATTGCCTTCTTGCCCTTTAAAGTCCCAAACAAACCACCCCCCATCCCCGCTTCCCCTTAGTCCAAAATGGCATATAAACTTCAACTGCCCAGTGTCTCCTGTACATCCATAATAATTTATAAATTTTCTCCTGTTCATCTGTCTCTGTTAATCGGATTAGCCCAGCCAGAATAACTTTAAAAGGTGAGAAGAAAAGTTATTTTTTACACTCCCACAGTATGAGTGCTGGAAAGAACACAGAAAAACAGAAAACCTTGCTAGTGAATAGTAAAAACTGATATACAACCACTTTGGGGAACAACTTGCAATTACCAGTTCCTGAAGATAGGCACACCCTTCCACCAAGCAATTCCACTACTAGTAACACATTAGAGAACCCCTTGGAAATATGGACAAGGAGAAAGGAACAAGAATGTTCACTGTAGCAGTTTTTAAATATATAACTAATACTCTAATACCTACAACACAATAGTTTGTTTTTTTTACACAATAGACCACCCCACAGCAAATAAAATGAGCTACAGGTATATGTATGAACAAAATAAACCTCAAAATAAATAATATTTAGTGGAAACACATTTTGCAAAATGATAGTTTGAAAAATATATACAAATATACACATAAACCTAAGTACTAAAGTATAAAAGCTACTGGGTACACTAAACACCAGATAGGAACAGTAGTTACTGCAGGAAAGAAGAATGGGAGGGTTTATCTGTTTCTATAATTTTAATTTTTTAAAAATCTGAGGTAAATCTGGCAAAATATTATTTCTTAAAGCTGGCAGTGAATGCATACACAAGTATTCATTATCTTCCTCTCTACCCATCTTTACAGCTTTAAAATAATTCACACTGAAGAGTGAGAAATGGTTAATTTTACATAAACAGAACTTTAACAGAGGCAAGAATAAATCTCTCTCCTCCAAAGCAGTCCAAATTTTTAGTAAGTCAAATCACCATAAAAAAGGAAGTAGAAAGTGTCACCTCAGCTTTACAGCATTATTAAAGCTCATTACTTGTTAAATATCTATCATTATTAAATTAGGGAGCCATTGTGTTCAAGCATCTGAGCGTTTAAATAAAAGATTACAAGATTTTAGAGCATAGGAGAGATATACTCCAGTATGTTGGGGATTTTTATATCATAGGTTATGTGACATTCCAGTCTCGTTATCTGAATTAAGAAGTCCAGATACACTCAACACAAAACACCTAAGGCTATGAAACTCTCTCAATCTAGTTCAACCTTTTTTGAGTTGTAGATCCATTTAATGCTGATTAACATAAAAACAAAAACGCAGGCCTTAGAGAAATCACACACTATTTTGCACACAAAGGCCATCCACAGGCCTTAGATTTAGAGCTCCCGCTTTAAATTAGCTTTTCCAAATCTCTGCCGATACAGTGTTGAGTTATGCGGGAAAACAACGCCAAGTGTTATACAGGCTTAGGTTCCAGCTGCGTAAAAGTGACCTGTGCATTCACCAACTCCTCCAGAAGCTGTTAAAAGCTTTAGAGACTTTGCTCCCCATTGTACCGGGGCTGGGCAAACGTCACTCTCATTCGCTACAGATTAAAAGTCTATCGCTTTAAAGGGACTCAAGCGGTACTGCCAAGGTGTCCCGCAAAGAGAAAGGGGCAGGAGCCCCCCCGCTTTATTCCAAGCCTCGGGACTCAGAGAGGCACCCAGGAGCTCCCTGGAGAACGTCGCTACCAAGAGCCAGAGGGTCAGAAACTGTGGTCAGACGTCGAGACTGCCCTGTACGACCCCTCCTCAAGGCCCACCTCAAGCCTCCTCAAGGTTGGGGACTGGTTGAGAGGGGGAGGGGAACCTCGCCCCAACAACGTCCTCAACCGCCCCCGCCAAAGTCCCTGATCCGGCCCACCCAATTCATGGCTTAAGGTATCCCACGCTCACTGAAAAGCGGGGCCGGGTCCTGGTCCCGGCCCGGCCCCAGGAATTCGGCGTGTCTCCCAGGGTTTTGGGGGAGGCGGCGGCTGGGACGCCATCTCCTCCACCTCCGTTCCGCTGCGGCTGAGCGCTGGGACAGACCCGGCCCCGGCTCACGGGCCCCACGCGCAGCAGGCGCAACGGGTAGAGCGCCGAGCCCTTCACCCCGCTCAGCCCAGCAGTCAGGACGAGGCTCGCGGTGCTTTGTCAGCTGGGACCAGAGGATAGGAGGATGCCACTAATCCATGGGAGAGAGATGCCCCCTCTTTTTTTATTTGCCTCGGGAATAATTTCCGCTCTAAACCTCCTGGATAACGTAAGGTCTCATCGATATTTCTGGTAGCGGCTACAATGTCTTAGATGTCGGTGTCCCAAGGATGCAGCTTTGGGACTAGTCCCGCTCAGGCGGGGACTTCTGTCCTACGCACTCCTACCCCCGAGGGAGAAGCGGGGTGTGTGGCAGCAATCCAGACAATATTACTGATTTTTCTACACACAAGCAGGGGAGGGTTCATTCAGCCCCCCCGAGAGGGAGCTGGTACGTTCGTTCTATAGCTCTAGTTTCCTCGGGGAACAAAATTGCTAGGCGCAATAGGTGCGTTGTGTTTCGTCTTCCGCGCTCACTCTGAGGGCCAGAAGGGGTTAAATCTCAGGCTCGGCTTCGTTGGAGAAGGTGAGGCTGGGAGGTCTGAGGTGAGGTTGTGCCAACTGGGTGCCCGAGAGGTGTGGATGGAGGGGGTCGTTTCTTCCTGCTGGGGCGGCTTTGTTAGCAAGAGGGAGTGAGTGGGAAGTTTCTTGGACTTGACCGTAGCCGGGGGTGGGGGAGGGAGGGGGAAGGTCTGGCTTGGCCAAAAAAAGAGACTCGAGATTACATCTTGGGTGTAAGGGAGATCTCACAGTGGAGTGTATTGGTAGCAAAATGTAGTTGTGAGCGCCTCCTTCTTTAGATATCCACACCCCACCCTCACCACCACGACACAAATGACACCCTTCAGTACAGAGTGAGTTTTTAAAAGATCACGGGATGTGAGACAGCCTGGTCATTATGGTGCCTTTTCACATGCCCTGCTCCTTTCCTATTTGCAGTGAATGGTTTCTGTAACATTCCGAGAGGTGAAAAGAAAGTCTATCCTCTCCTCCAGTAAGCCAGAGACTGGGGTAGTTATGCTTGGTTTCTGGAGAAGGGACTTTGTCCCCTTAGGGATCCCGACAAGGGGAAGGGGGGGGCGGGGGGGATTCTGTTGCAATTACTTGTTCCCGTTCTTTCCGTAAACTAAACATGTAAACGAAAAGCACAAATCTTAGCAAAGGTAACCAACAATGAAAACCTTACTGTGTGGGATACATTTCTTATGGCTTCCTTTCAAAAGTAATAAACCTCTTATGGAACAACTGATTTCTGATGTTCTAGGAAATCCTATCATTTCAGCGCTGTACATTAAGATGAAACAACCAAATTTAAGGCATAACATTTCCGTTTAATGTTAACGTGTTTAAGTCGCTAGATTGTTGCTAGGTGAAAATTATTCGAGAGGTTTGTAAATCCATTCAAGTGATTACACACTAAGAGGGTTTTGTTTAATTTAAGGCCCCTTCAAATTACTCAGGAAGGAGGTTTCCTAATTCTCAACATGTTTGGGAATTTCTCAGAGCCAAGAGATTATAATGTATCTTTTATTGACCTTGCATGATGATACCTTTATTTCTAGAGAACCTATTGGAGAAATAAACATTGTCTTTCGACAAAGGAGAGAAAGTAAACGTTTTATCGAAACTATTTAACTTAAGTCCCCAGGGAAATCTTCGTACAAATTGTCCTTTTTAAGCACTTACTTCTTGATGTTATTTATTGGGGAAGAAGGGTTTTTTGTTTTTTTAAGTTGAAGGTTAATTGTGAATTAAGTGAAATCCTTGACCTTAACTAATGGAAAGGAGGAGTCATTATTTTGTGTCAAGGCTCTACTCTTGATATGTGGCCACAAACCTTTAGGAACTTGCAAGTTAGCGCATTTAAAGGGTTGAAAAACCCAATAAGAATGACATCTTCATAGTAAGCACTTGGTAAGAGCTTCACCCTCCCACAATTTTTAAAATTTCTTTAAAGGGTTTTATTTATTTATTTTTAGAGAGAGAGGAAGGGAGGGAGAAAGGGGGTGAGTGAAACATCAATGTGTGGTTGCCTCTCTAGCGCACCCCCTACTGGGGACCTAGCCTGCAACCCAGGCATGTGGGAATCAAGCCCGCCACGTTTGGTTCACAGGCTGGCGCTCAGTCAGCCACACCAGCCAGGGCCTACCCTCCCACAAATTTTAAACATGTACATTTGAATTATGAAACTGCACAAATTAAAAGGTGCATTGTATTTTATTGGTGTGGCCACAGTTACACCATACCAAAACATTGCCATGTAATGACATTGTGCTAGTTCCTCATTTTAATGTGGACTGATTCATTAATCAGAAGACCATCTATTTTTGCCAAACAGAATGATTAGGTAATTTAGTACCCCTCCTTCCTGGCAACAAGAGAATAATATTGGATTTCCACTGTTCTCTAGTATTTGTTTCTAAGTGAATTTATTCAAATTGTGAAAAGTAGCAAATTGTTTCAGACAGTAATTAATTACTTTAAAATATTTTGCATTTAATGTGTTTTTGCTGGAGGTTTTACCTGTGCATGAAAGAAGCAGATTTTTCTTATTCTGCTAATTGTTTTCATTTAGTTAATATCATCAAAGTAAAACTGATATTTTTGGATCCACTGATCAATTTGTTTAAATTGACTGCTCACCTATCATTAAGGTTAGTCAAGTATTATATAAACTTATCTGATATATTTCTAGCAAACTAATTGTTAATTTCTAGTAGGAGAAGTTTATTGAATTTACTACTCTGAGTTCTCAAACAATACTCAATGGTACAAAATAAAAGCACATTTTACTCCGTACTCTTGTTTTCAGTACCCTTCTCAGAGATAATCATTCTTTATTGTTTTTATTTCTTTTGATTGATTTAGGTATATCAATGTACTTTATCATAATCCAGAATGCTAAATGAATCCCTTGACAATTAGAAATATATCTGATTCATCTAATAAATTTCTTACATGTTTGTGCTTCAGTGTGCATATAATGAAAGGTACATTATTGGAGAGTATAAAATAGTGTTTTTCAAATAAAAGCTAGTTTTTATCCTTAAAGGTGATGATACATATTTGTCTGTGAAAATAAAACACAAAAGATGCTCATTAGTTTTACTTTCTATTTTTTTCTAGTTATAATTATTCAATATGTTTCCATTGACTGAGAAAAACAAGCATGTGGCCCAGATGTTGTTCAGTACTGGTACATGTCCAAGATGTGTCTTCAGGTTCTGTGGTGTGGATTTTCATGCACCTTACAAACTTTCCTACAAGGTATTTTCATTTTTTAAAAGTTAAGAATGTTTCTTTATTTTTAAGTGAATACCTGTACATTTGAGGGGAAGTATCTATCCATAACTCTTCATTAAATTAAAAAAAAACTATAATAAAATAATTACTGATAATGCTAATTTTGGAATTTACATTACCATAAAAATGTAAGTTTCTTCTTAAGTGATTACATCTGGCATTTAATATAGTGGAATCTTAGTGGAGCAACTCCCTGGTACATTTAATGCTTGTAGACCTTTTCGAAAGAGTATCTAAACAGAATTTCACAAAGTA
This sequence comes from Desmodus rotundus, assembly GCF_022682495.2. NCBI lineage: Eukaryota > Metazoa > Chordata > Mammalia > Chiroptera > Phyllostomidae > Desmodus > Desmodus rotundus. The sequence continues at coordinate 136,338,180 of NC_071391.1, read as the reverse complement.
GTGCTTTTCACCAGATATTAGTAAGGTGTAACAGGAGGGTGTGAGAGTCCTTAAATCTGTTAAGTGGAAGCATTGTGGATTTGTTTGCATTTTTTCTTTTTCTGTTGTCTATATTTTTTTCATTTCCAAATAGGTATTTGTAACCCTCTAGAAACAAATGCTATTAAATTATTATTTATTGCTATTAATAACAAAAGTAATATAGAGGTCTTTGACATTTATGATAATACACAGAGAGCTTCGACATTTAATAGAATACTTTCACATAAAATATATAATATTATGTGAAATATATTTTATTCTAATAGTGGTGTTCTTTTCAGAGGCAGATAGTAATTATATATGTAAATATACAGCTAGGTAAACAATACAAACACATACATATACATGTATGCACACTCAGTTTCTTATAATTTTTAAAAATTGCCCAGGAGTTAGCAATAGTTGTCATTTTTCCTATGTATTAGTTGTTTCTATTATTTTGAAATAATAACTATCTAGTTTTCATACAGCGTTATTATATATCAAGCTCTCATATAACCCTCATAGTAACCTATTAGGTAGTAAGTACATACTATGATTGTCTCTATTTTCAGATGAAGAAACTGAGGCACAGAGAGGTTAAGCAACCTGCCTAAAGTTACACAGCTATTAAGTGAGCAAGCTAGGATATGAACTGTCTGTCTGAATCCAAAGCCTAGAATTTGGAGCTGGAAGACATGGATTTGAATCCCAGTTCCACCACTTTCCATCTTCAGTTTTCTCCTCTGTAATTGGGAATGATGATAACATCCACCTCACAGGATTTTAAGGGACAATATCTAATAAAGTATGTGAAAACACTTTGAAAACTGGAAATGGTACATATGCTATGATGACTAATATATGTGTATATTTATTTATACACGCTATGATTATAAAGTAATAAACCTGGTTTTGTGTAACTTCTCTTACACATTTTTAAACACATTAGAATCTATTATTCTGTGCATATGTTGTAAGTTTTAAAATATGTATTATATAAGAGACTTAGTGTTACCAACTTTTGTTTGTATCATTTTGTGTAAATATGAAAATATTTGAAGACTTTTTTTTGGAAAATGTACTTAAATTTTGACCTGTTCTATTATATAATTATATATGTACACATACATATATATGTACTATGTTATACCGACGTTATACATCTCAGGTAATAATAAACATATTTGTGTGGATCATAATATGCCTGTATGTATGTGCATGTATGAGTATTTCTCTGTTAAAGATAAAATAAAAGAGCTAATGTCTTAATAAAATGAATTAAATTTGAGTGAAAGACTTTTCCCTTTACAGTCATTAAATTGTAATCTGAGTGAATTTAAATGAATATTTATTCAGCAACTGAATAATAAAACCTGTTTAATTTAGACAAAATAAAGGAAAAGTTCTGTGAGTATTTGGATGAGTAGATTGTCTGAAATACGAGCATGGTGTGAAAGGAAGGCTACTTTTAACATTCTAACACAAAGAGTGACAAAAATTAGGCAAACCAGAATGTACAATAGTAGAGGGCTTCTTCTGATTAATGCATATAAATGGTTTGTAATTATGGTGCCAGATTTTAGCATTGCCAACATCTGTTTACCTTTGTTTAGTAAATTGTCTTGAAATTATTTTTACTTAATAGATGTCTAATCTCTGTCTAATTTTTCAGATTTCACATTTGTACATACGAGGTTTTAGTGATTGTGAGATTATTAAATCACCTAGCAATAATGGAAAGTCAGTTTGTATGTCTATTTGTTAATAATTAGAATTGAAGGGTCTTTAACTGAAATTAGCAAGTGAATGACCCCGCATTAGAACTACAAGCCAAATTAATACATTTCTTAATATTTCTTAATGGAGCCTTTCTGCCTCAGATTTAGGACTTTAGCCTCACTGATATATGAAACATCTTTGAAAAATATTCACACATCTATTATAGAAGTCAGGTAATTCCCTTTTAAATTCCCCAGAAAGCCCATGCTGGCTAATAAAATTAATTCATCACTCTAGAATTACTATAAATCAACATTGGGTAAGTCTGTGATATAATATTCACTCCTATTTTCATGTTTCATTTTACCCTTAGGGTTATTACTTTTTTTGTAAATTAACTTTCCAGGAGTTGCTCAATGAACTACAGAAATTTCTGGAAACTGAAAAAGACGAATTAATTTTGGAAGTTCCAAACCCACCTCCCAAGAAAATTCGACTACATGAATTGGAAGATGGGATTGATAATCCAAGTCAGAATGGAGAGGGAAGGGTCTCCGGTACTGAAGATGGAAACATTGCTTCCAAGGCTTCAAAGTTAAATGTGTGCAATGTGTGCCTAGGAATTCTCCAAGAGTTCTGTGAAAAAGAGTTCATTAAAAAGGTAAATAATCTGTCTTTTGTTATTATATGTGCAATTATGCAGAGGCTTTCAGTTTAAAGACCTAGAATTCTCGTATCTACAGGAACAATGCCATTCATTTCAACTTGTTCTATACCAATGGATTATTAAAACATTTTCTTAATTTATTTTTAAAAGTGAAAACCTTTTTATCTCAAATTACCTTTTTATCAACATGATACCTGGAAATTAATGAAATATATATCCATTCATCTATTTCAGTCATGAGTGCTATTCAATTGAAAAATATATAGCAGCTTTCCTTTTGCTACTTAGCAGAAGTAGAAATTTATAGGAAAGTTCTTTCTTAGTCATACCTATTAGTGTCTAGAAAAGATAAGAATTACAGCTTTGTGGGAGGTACATGTTTAAATGTGGTGTTGCCTCTTAAAATCTTTCTTAAATTATGGGGTAACCTAAAAGAAAACTATTTTGACATTCAACAGATTGTTCTGCAGGTGAGTCCTGGCTGTTTTGGTGATACCAGTCTTCAGGGTCATGGTTAGCAAATGTTTAATTCCAGGATGTTTATGAGAGTTCCCTACTCAAAGGGGAAAGTTGGGAGGTTTGGCAGTGTCATCTGGACCAAAAGTTTATGTGATGAAGATTATTATAAAATTTTTAGCAATTCCTGGGAATTTACATAATAGATTTTTATGTGTAAAAAATAATTTTTATATGATGATTTTTTAGGTGTGCCGAAAGGTTGAGGCCTCTGGATTTGAATTCACCAACTTGGTGTTTTCAGTCTCCTTCCCACCACAGCTATCCGTAAGAGAGGTAAGTTCATTTACACGCTTAAAGCTACATGTGAAATGCCTGCTAGAGGTTTCTCAAAAAATATGAAGCGATATTCTTTACCATATTATATGTTTTACACTTTGTTTACTTATTGATTACTTATTGAGTGATTGAAAGCATTATATTATAGCTGTTTAATAATATTGAGTGAATGGATGAAAAACAGAATTTTTAGTTCTGATTAGTGTGTTCATCACAGGACTGCCATCTCTTTAACAGGTCCTCATTCAGTAGAAGACATTCATTGAGGATTAACTCTATGTGGTCAGAGATCTTTCTCTGAGAATTGACCAGGAATCCAGAGGCTTGAGTGTGGGGGTGGGGGAAGGACTAAGTGTACATTTTACAATGGTCCTAGGAGAGAGATGTTTCAATTATGGTCAACCTCCTTATTTTCTGGAGTATAATACAAAACAATGGCACTTCTTTTAGTCATTGGTAGAAAGGGAAATAGCCTTATGTTTATTTTATAATAATATTTTCCTTTGATAATAAAAAAATGTAGTCATTACTGTAACATTTTTGTATGTCAAAACTGACATGAAAACATAAAACTTTTCATTAATACTGTTACATGAAGTATATGGAGAATGGCCTTGGTAATCTCAAATTACAACAATGAGTTCTAAACATATCTATTTATTTTTATGTATAAGGTATCTTTTCATTAAGAATCCCAAAACATCACCAGAACGTTCTGTCTTATACGCGTCACTTTCTTTGGGTGATCATATTTGTTAGCCCCCAAAAGGCTGAAAATTGATTTAAAACTTGTTGAATGATGGATAAGAGCTTAGAAGTGAAAAAGAATAGATGGTTTTAAGTAGTACCTCTGTTGATGACTAGATAACTAAGCAAATGGAAGAGTAATGGGGATGATATACTGAGGTTTCTAAACACAAAGTCATTTTCTAGTCAATCATCAAAGCATTTCTCACTGATAGGTCATCTTCAGGGTCCAATGTTCATAGAGAGAAACAGATTTCCAAAAGCTAAGTGACTTGTAAAAAGTTGCAGTGTTTGAGTAACAAAAATAGGAAAAAGAAGCACAGTTGATTCTTAGACAACAAAGGTTTGAACTGTGCAGATCTACTTATACACAATTTTTTTCAATAAATATTGTAAAAGTATTTTCTTTATGATTTTCTTAATATCTTTAGCTTCATTGTAAGAATACAATATATAATATACATATAACATACAAAATGTGTTAATCAACTGTTTATATTGTTGGTAAGGCTTCTGGTAAACAGTAGGCTCTTAGTAATGTTTTTGGGGAGTCAAAAGTTACAGATTTTTGACTGCGGGAGGATGGGGTGCCCTTTTTACCCCTGCTTTGTTCAAGTGACAATTGAATATTTTCGAAGTGTGGTTATATACCTTAGCACAAAACTCCTCTCAAAGTTTATATCTTGTACATTAAAATTTGTGTTGTCCATATGTATCACTTATGTGATGATTTTAACAGTGTTGATTTAATATTTACTGAATACTTATGGAGTATTTATATTTCATATCAGAAACAGGAGATGCAATTTTACAAAACAGAATTACTCTGCTTAAACTCTACTTACTTTTTCTAACTGATTTTAATCACTAAACTATTTAGCAGAAATACGCAACTTATTCCTATTATGGGGGAATTAATATTTCCCACCAGTTAGTGTGTTAAGTAACTCATTGTTTTCCTTTTTGTTAATAAGTAGTATATTTTTACCCAATTATTTCTTAAGAATAATAATTATTCAAAAAGTATGCAGTTTTATATACAGCATACTATTTTCAAACCTAGATTTCTTCCGCAAATTGTACTTATGTTTCACTTTGTGATTTTCTTTTATTATGTTTTGTTAGTATTATTATTGTCTTTTATTACTTCTTTGGTGTTGAGATATGTTGTGGGCCAGACTCAATATAAATTGCTTTTCAAGCCAGTTAACTAACTTACTTGTTACACTTCCTAATATAAATAAATTACACATCTTCTGATTATTCTTGCATTTTGAATATAAATTTTCTGACTTCATTAGTGACATGTTTCTTCTACAATGTGGTTTTCTATTTAGATCTTGTAAAACTTAAAACTTACTTGTCTATGTGTAGAATAAACATATTAATATACATGGAATTGATTTGTACTAGTTATCTCATAATTCAGAGAGGAGTATACAATTGTGTCAATTCTTTCCCACTTCTGTAGAAGAAAATTTTGATCAAAGATATATTAATTGAAAGCAAATAGTTTTTTAATAACATGGTAGTGTTTGTTATATTCCTGCTTACAAAAGAACCAAGGAAACAGATGACCTCAAGTAAAGGATTTTTAAAGATCAAGCTATTTAATTTGTATTAATCTCTACATTCCTGGCCCTACCAATCCCTTTCTGCCTACAGCTGTAGTTTTTATTTATTATCATCATAAAAGCACTAATTTTAAGATCTTAGAAAGAAAAGCTTACAGTTAGTGTCATCATCATCGCCTTTCGCTGAATTTGGGAGAATATGAAGGGAGGGAGGGAGGGAGTACATCTCCTGTGTGTGCTGTCCTAGAAACCAGCTGGTGTGGTCAGGACAGTTTTGGACTGAATACTACTAAAGAGGAGAAAAACAAATAGATTATCTGATGAAACTATGTTAGACATAAAGTAAGACATGGTAAGCAGAATAAATGGAGGCAGTATCCAGGGATTCACAAAAGACAAGAATATGGAAACTAGCTGGACATAATACTAGAAGCTTCAACAACTTCAATAACAGCATGCAACATTTGAATGACAAAATACAGTTGAGGTGATAAGGGAGAGGAATAAATATCTCATGACTATCTTGGTGACGTTCTGGATTTGGGCTTACCATTTGGGTGTAACAGTAGAAGGAGGTCTTCATTTTAGACGCAGATATCTCAAGGGGAGAGATAGAGTAGTGTGCTATGACAAGAAATTATTATACCTGCACTGAGAATCTGCAAGCGGAATGATGCTAGACACCATCTAGAGTAGAATTTACAACAAGAGGGAGCCCTGACTGGTGTGGCTTGGTTGGTTGGGCATCATCCAGTAAAGCAAAAGATCACTGGTTCAATTCCTGGTCAGGGCACACACCTGGGTTGCAGGTTCAGCCCTCAGTCAGGGCCTGTACAAGAGGCAACCAAGAGAGGTGACCAATTGATGTTTCTCTCCCTTTCTTTCTCCCTCCCTTCCCCTTCTCTAAAAGTAAATAAACAAAATCTTCTAAAAAATAAATAAAATGAGAGAATGGGACAGATACAGAAGTGGAAGTGTGCTGTCTGCCCCTTGGCCAAAGGAAGAAGTGATTTGTTGCACACACAAACTAGTCACAAAGGTTAATGTATACAGTAGCAGGAGGGACTCCCAGTGTTTAGGCACTTGATGGAAATCACATTTGGTTAAAAGCACATTGTCTGACAGCTTTTGAATTGGGACAGTTTCCTCTCCTAAAGTAGTAGTTCTCAAACTTGAATATACATAGGACTCATGTTGGAGAGTGTCCCAGGCCCCATCTGCAGGTGTTCTGATACAATAGGTCAATGGGACCGTGAATTTGTGTTTCTAACAAGTTCATAGGTGATGTTGGTGTTGTTGGCGCAAAGACCACACTTTGAGAACCACTGTCCTAAAGACTGATGGCAGAACTATTGTAGTCCTAAATGGCAATGAACAACCTTTTAAGATTTGTATTCCTGATAGGAAGGGAGAAACAGGCATAATTAGAACATATCCTAGCCTTTTGGTAGATGGATTTCATGCAGTCCAAAGGAAAGGCAGTTGAAGAAAAATGGCATAGGAATCTGGGCTGGAAGATAGAGGAAAATGTTTGGGAGGCGCAGAGAAAGTGCAATTGAGACTTTAATTAAAACCAGATTATCCTAACCAATAAAAGAAATTGAGGGATGAAAATGAAGGAGAAAAAATGAAGAATTCTTCCTTCTCTCTCTTTTTCCCTTTCCCCCTCCCTTTCTACTTATATATTTATATATATTTGTTTGACTTCTTATTTTGGAAAATTTCAAAAGTAGTAAGATAGCCTAACAACTCTCCATGTCTCTATGTATATATTATCCAACTCTAACAGTTAAATTGTTTGTCAACCTGAGATCCATTTAAAAAAAAGAGAGAGAGAGAAGCTAAAGTCAAATTAATGCAAATGTAAGCAGGAGGTTTAGATTTGTAAGACTAGCAGCTAGAAAATAAAATCTTCAATGAGTTGGGACTTGCAAGAATTTCTAAGGAAGACTTCAGGTACTGGGAGTTATGTTTAGATCAAGAAAGAGATGAGACAGGGAATTGATCTGCTTTTGGAACTGATGGTGTACTGCCGATGGATGATGGAGAGAAAGCAGAACTCTGTAAATCCCATTTTACTTCTGTTCTTTCAAGAAAAATCATCTTCATCTGAAAAGGGTAGAATGGTTATTGGTATGGGAGAATGAAAGCTCCACATGGCAAAGCTTCTCGAAATGGGTTCAGGTATTCCGGCCTGGATGAATTACACTCCAAGATAGATTCAGAAAGAACTTGCTGCTGTCCATGATCCTTGATAGCTTTTAAAAGATAGATTTTCCAAATGACTGGAGACAGATTAGGGCAGTTCCAATTTTCCAAAGGTTAAGAAAAGTTGGTTCTGTTAAGTACCAACTCGTGAGCTTGACCCTAAAACCCTGGCAAGATTCTAGGTCTGGAACTAAAGAATACCTTGTGGGCGTTGAGAATAAGGCAAACTGGATTGTCAACACACCAAAAGGTTTGCTAAGAACAAATTATGTCTGCCATGTTTCTTCGGTTTACAGGTAGCAGGACTGGTGGAGCAGAGAAATGCAGTAGCACCTGTGTGACTGGAATTCAGCTAGACTAGGTTTCTTTCTCATGATAACTTCCTGAAAGTGGCAGGAATATGAGCAGGGTGTGAAGACAGTTGGATGGATTGTGCCTGACTGGCCATGCCCAAAAGGAGCTGATTAATGATTGGTATGGAACTAGACAGTGTTTCTCCAAATGTGCTCTGCACGTCAACCACCTGAAACCTACTTGGGGAAAGTTTTTGATTGCTGGGCCTTGCCTCAGACCTACTAAATCAGAATCTGGAGATGGGACAAATAGGGACCCCTCGACAGTTCACGTGCACGTTGAAATTTAAGAACCATGGAACTTTAGACAGATTTCTGAAGTGTTACGGGACACTATTCATACCTTGTCCTATTCCTGATTTCTATCCATGATACAATGGAAACACTACAAGTGTGCATGACAAGAGCTGAGTGTATAGCAAATAGGCAGAGTGTTAGACTTGAGATCCAAAAACATATCAAGAATAGGGAACATCTAGCAAAATGAATTGAACAGAAATAAACATAAGTTATTATACTTGGGTTTAGAAAACTGCCAAGTAAAGGATAGGCAGGAGTGGCTTAAAAACTGTGTTTACAGACACGGCTATGGGTTTTAGTTAATAGCCCGATAAGAATTAGAGGTGTCATGTAGATAATCCCTTTGGATTTTAGTCCAGATTTTAGAAGTACGGTATGTGGAAAGATGAAGGTGACAATCCTGTTTTACTCAGAGCTGGCCATCCCTGGAGTGCCATATTCCGATGGAGCATTCTACTTCCGGAGGAACAAGGACAAATGGGAGGGCATTTTGTGGTAGCCTCAGGAATTTGTGAATGTTACTGTGTGTGAAAATTAAGAAGGGATTCCTGGGTGTAATTAAGATTAAGGGTCCTGGGATGCAGAGATTATCCTGAATTATCTGGATGGACTCAGTCTAATCACACGAGTCCTTAAAAGTACCCTTCCTGGCTGGGGTCAGGGTCAGAGGAAGATGTGATTATGGAAGAATGGTCAAGGAGATGCAAAGCTACTCACTTTGAAGATAGTGGAAGGGGGCCATGAGTCAAGGAATGTGGGTGGTCTCTAGAATCTACAACAGGCAAGGAAATGGGTTCTCTTAGCCTACAACCACCAGAAAGAAACAGTCCTGTTGACATTGTGATTTTAGCCCAGTGAGACCCATGTTGGACTTCTGACCTAACTATAAGGTAATAAATTTGTGTTGTTTTAACCCACTAAGTTTACAGTAGTTTGTTATAGCAGCAATTAAAAAACATGAATGCACATTGAGAGGAGTGCATTCTGAACCTTGGGGACATCTGCAACCTAGTCACAGGAGCCACTGGAAGGAGCTTGTGTTTACGATTTAGTGGAATTAATTTGCTCTATTTAAATATTTGAGGTGTATTCTGCTGCAGAGATAGGATCAGAAGGGAAATAGTTTTCAGCTATAAGGAATTATCTATCCGTAACAGGATAAACTGTTTTCAAGGATGATGAGTTTTCTATCACCGGAATTTTTAAGCCGAAGCTGGGCCACTACTTGGCAGATACATAGAGGAATGTGTATCATATACACAGTTGGTTAGACTAGAGACTTTATGCAGCCTTTTCAACTCCAAGATTCTATACAGTTTTAAGAAAAATATTTATTATAGTAGTTATTTTTGTTACCTTATATTCATGATTGATTCCTCTAAACATCTTCACCACATTAAGTTACTGCCACACTAAAATTACCATAGAATGAATGACCCAGACTTGTGCTAATATTAGGCTAAACTTCCATTTGTGGGAAAAGAGCATTCCATTAAGTCCTTCAAAAAACAACAACAAAAAAACATTTTTAAAACCTATTAATTCTTTTAGGTTTATCTTTACTAGTGGAGTCCAGTAGAGGGCAATATGGTACTATTAGTTTGGCTTATTGGTCCCTCCTTAGGGAGAGTATGTGGGAGTTTGAGGGCTCTAGCGACTTTAAATGCATATAGTCTCTTAAATGTTACTTTGGTTGTATGAAACACCTACTTCTGATACGCAACTTGATATGGTTGGTGTCCTATTTGTCAGATCAAACCTTTTTTCCTTTCATTTGCTATACTTCATAATATCTCCATGTTTTACACTAAGTAGTATAATTATACACAGCCCCAGAAAAGTAGCCAAAAATAAAAGCAGTACCATTTCTATGGTAGCAGTTTATAGTTATGGAATTGTTTTTTCTTAAATTCTGACAAATGGGTACTCAAAAGACTTTGGATTTTTACTTAAATCTGTGGGTTCTTAATCAGTGTGGGATCATTATCTCATTAAGAATCTAAAGAAAGCAATACTACCCTTGTCCTAAAAATGCACATATTCAAAAAGTTTACATGTGCTTATAAGGGGACTTTTAAATTCCTAGCCATTAATCTAGGATTTTTCTTATTTGGATATTCCAGTAATTTTACCCCTCTGTAATTGATTGAAGTGATTACTTTTTCTAAAGGGCACTGTTTTTTTCTAATTATGTTTAGCTCACAGAACAGGATATGATGAAATTGCTTTGACTTCAAGTACAGAGAGCTACACTTTTCAAGTTCATACTGTGTGTAGAGACCTGAGCTGGCTCTCTTTATTCCTTAACCCGACTCTCTGATTTAGCATGTTCATTTTCTGCGTTTTGTTCGTTTCCATGACTCAGTTTTTATTTTGTGTGTGACAAGCACTGTGCCTAAATTAGTTTTTGTTTTCTCTAAGAACCATTTAAGACCAACTCAAATTCACTTCAATCGACAAACTTTTTCTGAGTGTACTATGGAATTTTCAAAATTTGTAGCCCAATTTTTGGTTAGGTTAGTTGGCTAGAACTTGCTTCAGACCTTAAATGGTCCAAAAAATATGCAAAACATATTTTTACAAGGTGTTGCAAAGCACTGAAAGTCAAGCACAATTTAGAGCTCACTGTCTCTGTTTTTTTAAAAAAATATATTTATTGATTATGCTATTACAGTTGTCCCATTTCCCCCCCTCCACTCCACTCCACCCTGCCCACCCCCTCCCTCCCATATTCCCCCTCTATAGTTCATGTCCATGGGTCATACTTATAAGTTCTTTGGTTCTTTGGCTTCTACATTTCCTACACTATTTTTACCCTTCCCCTGTCTATTTTCCACCTATCATCTATGCTACTTATTCTCTGTACCTCCCCCCCCCTCCCCCTCCCACTCCCCTATTGACAACCCTCCATGTGATCTCCATCTCTATGGTTCTGTTCCTGTTCTAGTTTGCCTAGTTTGCTCTTGTTTTTGTTTTAGGTGTGGTTGTTAATAACTGTGAGTTTGCTGTCATTTTTACTGTTCCTATTTTTGATCTTCTTTTTCTTAGGTAACTCCCTTTAACATTTCATATAATAAGGGCTTGGTGATGATGAACTTCTTGAACTTGACCTTATCTGAGAAGCACTTTATCTTCTCTTCCATTCTAAATGATAGCTTTGCTGGATACAGTAATCTTGGATGTAGGTCCTTGCGTTTAATCTTGGGTAATGTAATTATGATGTGCCTTGGTGTGTTCCTCCTTGGGTCCAGCTTCTTTGGGACTCTCTGAGCTTCCTGGACTTCCCGGAAGTCTATTTCCTTTGCCAGATTAGGGAAGTTCTCCTTCATTATTTGTTCAAATAAGTTATCAATTTTTTGTTCTTCCTCTTCTCCTTCTGGCATCCCTATAACTCGGATGTTGGAACATTTCAGGATGTCCTGGCGGTTCCTAAGCCTCTCCTCATTTTTCTGAATTCTTGTTTCTTCATACTTTTCTGGTTGGATGTTGCTTTCTTCCTTCTGGTCCACACCGTTGATTTGAGTCCCAGTTTCCTTCGCATCACTATTGGTTCCCTGTACATTTTCCTTTGTTTGTCTTAGCATAGGCTTCATTTTTTCATCTGGTTTTCGAACGGATTCAACCAATTCTGTGAGCATCCTGATAACCAGTGTTTTGAACTGTGCATTGATAGGTTGGCTATCTCTTCCTCGCTTAGTTGAATTATTTCTGGAGCTTTGAAGTGTTCTGTCATTTGGGCCATTTTTTTTTTTTTTTTGGTCTTGGCAAGTCTGTTACTTTAACGGGCGGAGCCTTAGGTGTTCACTGGGGCGGGGTAATGCTGGTCGCTGCGCTGTGACGCTGTATGTGGGGGAGGGGCCTAGAGGGAGCAATGGCCCCCGCTTCACTCTCCTCCGGATTTCAATCTTTCACTCCGATACCCACAGTCAAACTGGGCCCCTCTGGTGCTGGTTCCTGAGTGGGTGGGCCTGTGCACACTCTAGGCCCCTGTGGGTCTCTCCAACGACCTCTCCTGTGAGGCTGGGAGTCTCTCCTGCTGCTGCCCCAACCCCCACGGGCGTTTTCAATCAGAGGTTTGAGGCTTTATTTCCCCGCGCTGGAGCCCTGGGTTGCGTGGTCTGCTTCACTCCCCACCGTTTGTCCGGTCGCGAATGTGGGACCGTGTGGTGCTACCCACTGCTCTGCCTGCCCCGCTCTCCGCCACTCTGAGTCCGGCCCTCTCGGTTTATTTGTGTGCGAATGTGGGGCCACAGGGTCTGCTAGTGCTCAGACTGCCTGCGCCGTTTGTCCCACACTCCACCAGTCTTGGTCCTGCCACAGCCAAGCGAGTCCTCTCCACCCCGGCTGCCCATCTCCGCCCCTCCTACCGGTCTGGATGAATGTTTACTTTTTATTTCCTTGGTGTCGGACCCTCTTGCCATTGGATTCTCTGTCAGTTCTGGTTGTGAGAGGAGGCGCAGTGTATCTACCTACGCCGCCATCTTGGTTCTCCTGAATATGTTTTTATTTTTATATTCACCAGCAGTTGACTCCTTCCTTCTCCTCAAAGGTAACCATTGTCTTTACTTCTAGAACTAGAGGTTAAATGGACCTGACTTTGAACTTTATATGAAATGGAATCATGACATTATATATCTTTTGTGTTTGGCTTCTTTTACTAAATACTAGTTTTGAAAGTTTCATCTACGTTGCTTTGTGGAACTGTAATTTGTTTGTTTTCATTGCTGAACAGTATTCAGTTGCATGAATATACTGCAGTTTACTCAGACGACTGTGAATGAATATTAAGGTCATTTCTGGTTTTTGGCTACTTTCAACAGTGAAGCCATAAACATTCTCGTAGCTGTATTCCAGTGCATGTGTGCAGGCGTTTATCCACATATGAGTGGAATTGCTGAGTCATAAGAAATACACTTCTTTGACTTCACTAGATCATGCCAAATTATTTTCCAAAGTGGTTGTGCCAGTTTACATTTTTACCAACAGTGTATGAAAGTTGAAGTTATTCTGTATCATTACTGACTCATAGTATTGAGAATCTTTTTCTTGAGAATCTTTTTAATTTTAGTATTTCAGTGGGTATTAATGGTATCTTTAACTTTATGAATTATACTTAAGAACAATAAACTGCACCAATTTAAAGGATACATTTTATTGAGTTTTGACAGGTGCGTATACCCAAGTAACCATGCATCCCCACAATCCAGACTGAGAACATTTCCATTACCTCCAAAGTTTTCATGGGCCAATTGCAGGACTTTCACTCGCAGCTCTAACCAGCTACTAATCTGCTTCCAGGTATAGATTAGTTTGCATTTTTAAAAAGAATTTCATATAAATGAAATCACTTATTATGTATTCTTTTGTTCTAGATTCTTTGACACAGCATGATGGTTTTGAGATCCATCCATATTGTGTGTATCAGTAATTAATTCTTTCTTACTGCTTAGTGGAGTCCCATTATATGGCTATAATACAATTTGTTTATCCATTCACCAACTGATAGACATATGTATTGTCCTAGTTTTGGGCTACGATGAATAAAGCTGGTATGAACTTCTGTGTACAGTTTTTTTGTGTGGATATATGTTTTTACTTTTCTTGGGTAAATACCTTGGAGTAGAATGCCTAGGTCATAGGGCAGGTATATGTTTAACCTTATGAGAACCAAAGTTTTCCTAAGTGGATTTATCCATTTAAATTTAGTTTCCACAAGCAGTATGTAAGTGTTCCAGTTGCTTCACATCCTTGTCAACACTTGGTATTGTCATTCTCTTTCATTTGAGCCATTCTAGTGAGTACGTAGAGGTTGTATGTTTATTTTCCTGATGACTAATGATATTGAGCATTTTTTCATGTGCTTACTTGCCATTCATCTTTGTGAAGTCTCTTTACATTTGACTTTGTCAAAGCAAATCTTTTTCCTGTTTAAAAAAAAATTGGGTTTGTCTTCTTTTCATTGAGTTGTAGGAGCCCTTAATATATTCCAGATACAAATCCTTATTACGTATATGTATTGCAAGTGTCTTTTTGCATACTGTGGCTTGCTCTTTAATTTCCTAATGATATCTGTCAAAGATGAGAAACTTTTACTTTTGATAGCATCCAATTCATTAGCTTTTTATTCTTATGGTTGATGTTACTTGTGTCCTACCTAATAAATCTTTATCAGTTTCATTGTTTCTTTAAATATGTTTCAGCTCTATTCTGTCTTTCCTCTCCTCCTGAGATTCTAATTACATATGTTAGACCTTTCATGGAATCTATTATGACTCTTTCTTCCTCCATCCCTCTTTTCCTCCCCTTCCTTTTCTTTTTTGTAATATTTCATCCTTTTGAATCTCTTGTATCATTTTGGGTCTTGTCTTCTAACCTGTCTTTCAGTTCACTGATTTTCTTTTCAGCTATGTCTAAAATGTTGTTAAGCCTGTCTACTGAGTTTTTAATTGGTATTATTTTTGTATTTCCAGAACTTCCATTTGTTTAATTTATGTAGTTTCTATTGATTGTACCCCTCTCCCCCTAGCAATCACCACATTGTTGATATCATGTTTTAATTTCAATGATGTTTTTCTATTTTGTTTTTTACCTTATGTTTATATGTGTGTTATCTCTTTACTGTTGGTTTAGAAGATTAGAAAAAGTTCATCCCTGCATTTGGTCTTCTCTCTTTACCCAGAAGTCCAACTATATTTGTTTACTTTTAAGATGTAATTTTTGCATTTGTCTTATTTTATTCTAGTTAAATTATTTTTATTTACTACATTAAACAAATTACCAAAACCAAAGGATACTGTTCCTTTTATCTGTGAGGTTAGAAATACTTTTTTGTACTATAACAACCCTAGTGGAAATGTGTCAGTTTAGTTTTTAGTTTACAAATTAATTATACAGAAGAATATGAAGAGAAAATAATGTGAAAAAATATTTCAGTAGGGTTTATATTCTTTTTTGGCATTTAATAGGACTCACACCCAGAAGGCCTGCTTTCTTCCTTGCACTCCCCAGCCACATGGCCTCAGCTCTCTGAGGACTACTGGCGCACGATCCGTACAATGTCTGCAGATTTTAAGGATGTGTAACGGAAGAGTGATAGATAGAAGAGAAGGGTAGATAAAATTCATTGTCTGTTAGATTCATGAGGTACTTAATAATTGTTTTTGACATCTCATGAACTTAGGCCTTTTTTTATTTGGTTATTTTAGCTTCTACTTTTATATCCTATTGTACAAATTAGTGGTGGTATATAACTCATCACACTGCCATTCTCTGGAAATTTACTTGAAATTTCCCTCACACCAAAGCTTTGTCATTTGATCTTGCCGTTAGACAAGCTTCACCAAATTATTCTTAGGAATCTGTGGTTCTTTTTTTCTTCTTTCTCACACCATGTCTACTTCTATCTCTTTCTCTCCTTTTCTCTTTCTCTTCCCCCCTTTCCCTCTCCCTCTCTTCCTTCCTAATACTATATCGAGGTATCTTAATAAAGATACTGGCAGGATTTAAAGTGGACAGCATTTAAGGTCTCCTTTCCCCAGTGTCTTACTACATTTTGTTGTTGGGTGTGTGGTTAGATCTATCTTGATCATTTACCTTTATGTCTTGCATGCCTGTTAACCAGCTTTCATAGCTAGAAGCTGACCCAATACAGATGCTGTTCTATACTTCTATTCACAATAAAATTTTTCAAATTTCTCCTTCCTTAAACATGTACACTAAAACTAGAACTGAAAGTTTGGAAGGGACAAGGCTTGAAGAAAGCCCCTTTTTTGTTTATTGTGCTTCAAGAAGTAATTTAGTATATCTTTTTAATTATATGCAGAGAGTCAGCATTATAAAACAACAGTTAACATTTCTTTGGTAGGCTATCTCATTTAAACATTTAATTACACAAGAAATAGCATTCTCCCTGTTTTACAGAGAGGAATCAAGCACCAAAAAGGCACTTACCAGTAATTCCGCCAAATCACTTGTTGCTAAGTAGGAAGAGAACTTAGTTCTTTCTATCTTGAAATCTGATGTTTTTCCCAGGGTACTTTATGACCTCCTTACCGTCCTGGTTCTGACTACTTATGCAAACCCTGGAGAGGAAAGGGGTGGCAGGCACATTACACCTTAATAGATCAGAGGTGTTTATCGTTTATTTGGGAAGATTTTGTTAGAAGTTTTCAGTGCATGGCTTTGATCAGTTTAGAAAGACTCAAATATAAATAGCTTGACATATAACCTACTTTTCAAATTATAATAAAATTCATTAATTTGGAGAAAAAATTTTCTTTTATAAACAAGATCGGGGCACATGGCGTGTGTGTGCATGTACATTTTACAGCTTACAAAGCATTCTATTACCACACCACCTCTAAAGTTAGCTATTGTATTTGTGGGAAATGGGGTTTACATTCAAAGAAATAAGCAACTGTTCTGTTTGAATTGATTAAAATTTTGATACGTTTTTCCAACTTGCCCCTGTAAAAGATGATACTGTTTTACAACAGTGTAGGGCAACCTTGTACCCTTGCGCAACTAGGAATTACAGTATTCTTTCATATTTTCTAACCAACATGCAGAAATTGTCTTGTTTTAATTTGCACTTATTTTATTTGCAAGGGAGGGTTCACATCTTTGTATATGTTTACTAACCATTAGGGTTTCTTTTTGTCTGGTTATTTGACTTTTTAAAATTGATTAGTAAGTGCTCTTTGGACATAATGTTTATTCATCTTTTATATATTTAATTTCTGCCAGCCTGTCATTTACCTTTGTCTATGGTCATTCCACAAACTTAAATTTCTAATTTTTATGGAACTTTTCATCTAGGAACAAATTTCTCTGCATTTAAAGAGTTCTTTGTTTATATCTTTCAATTGTATTGTAGTTTATATCTCGCATTTAATCAATTCTGATATATTTTGGAATTTCTTTGTTTTTAAGATGTTTTTGAGTTTTAATTGCAATTTGGGTGGTTTTTTTTTTCATAACCTTTTCTATTTTGTTATTAGGAAAGTAATTTGTGTATGTTTGTGTGTGTATATACGATATTCATCTTGTAATTGCCTAACTTACCAGTCTCCATTGTTAATGCTAATGGGTTTCAGTTGATTATCTAGGTATGCATTTACCTTATTTGCAAATTTTTACTATATATATTATATGTATGTGTATGTAAGTGCAAGTACATGTGTGTCTGTTTGTGTGTATCTTATCTCATAGAATTGACTAGGACCTCCACAACATGTTAGATAATAGTGGTGATACCTCACTAATGGTGAACCTTGTGTGACCCTCACTAATAGTGTTTCTAGAGTTTTAATATTAAGTATATTATTAACTCTTTTTTTGGATATTCTTTATTTAAGGAAGCTTGTTCTTACTGCAAGTTTAGTAAGTTTACAAAGGCAGAAATGGAAGAGAACAGGTAGTAAACTGAGATTTTTAATGGAAGGACCATGTATTATTATCTGAAAGTGTTGCCACAGAAACCATCCAATTTGTCCAAAGAAGAACCCTCTCATCTCTTGTCCCAAGAGGTATACACTTGGCTGGCCGAGTGCCCAGAGCAGGGTAGGGTAGGCAGCTGCAGGTCTCTTTTCAGACTGTGAACTCTCACTGAACCCTCCCGTTTTCCTCGCAGGGCTTCACTCCAGCCGTCCTCTTGTCAGGGACTCCTGAGTGCAGATACCACCAGCTCATTTCCCAGAGTAAAACTGTCTGCTCTTGCTTGGTGTCAAGGAAGGGGAGCCGGGGACTCAGCCATTCCTTATGCAAGCCTTCCACCACTCCCTCTTTGTTAGCCTCCTGTTTCCCCCTCCAGTGCGGTACGCCTCCAGGCCTCAGCTTTG
The DNA here is from genome assembly GCF_022682495.2 of Desmodus rotundus. NCBI lineage: Eukaryota > Metazoa > Chordata > Mammalia > Chiroptera > Phyllostomidae > Desmodus > Desmodus rotundus. The sequence goes on along the minus strand of NC_071391.1, from coordinate 136,319,954 downwards.
CCGGGTCTGGAGGAGCAAGTATCCCCATTTGCTGACACTTAGGGATCCGCTTCCTGGGCTGTGCTGCTGTCCACTCCTGCCTCTTCTTTCTGTCCTCATAGATGGAGATTTGGGGTGAGGAATTATTTTCTTGTTTCACTGTTATATAGAGTTTCTGCTTTCTGTTTCTCATTCTTCATTTTATTTTGAGATGATTTTCCGGGGCGGGATGCAGAAAGGTCTTTTTTTCACCATCTTGAATCTAGAAGTCTGATGATTTAATAATAACAAGTTCCTTCAGTATATTTAAAAAGTAATATCTAAAAATTAATTTAAACATTGAATAAATAAATCCTTATCCTTAAGGATATGTTCAGTATAAATCCAGTTGAACACACAGACTGCTTCTAGTCTTGTAATTTTCCTGGGGTAACTTGGAATAATTTTTAAATAATTCTCCTCTGGAATAATAATTCTTTAAATAGATTTCTTGAATTATTTATTGAAGAGACCTTTTTCAACAATTAATAGATTCTCAGCAATTAACAATTAATTTGTCTCCTTGGTATTTCAAAACAAAATTTACTTTTAAAAGCTGTTTTTCTTAGTAGTAATTTTGAAGTGAACTTGTATTTATGATTATTGAAATTGATTATTGAAATTGAATCAGTTGATACATTGAAGCCTCTTGAATCTGCAAGTTCACTTTACTGGTATTTTACCGAAGATGCTAGTTTTCAAAACTCAGATTCTAGTAGGAATATATTTGCATCCTCTCAGCCACACCCAGCTGTTAACAGTTTTTGTTGAGATATCTTTGCTTTCCTGGGGTTATTAACTGTAGAGTTACATGAAATTTGGTTGCCAAGTTTTCCCCTCATTAGCATATGACACTAACAGACAAACTGAGCCATACCTGTCTTTATGTCTGTCCCAGAACTTTTCATTCATTGTAGCTGTTCTGTTTTTGCTCATTCCCCTCCCCACTTCCACTCCAACTCCACCTTCCCATCTCCACAGGACTTCCTCATGATTATTTCCAATTACATCCCTCAGAGCTAGGCAAGCATCAGCACCTAGAGTATTGGATAGCACAATGGAAATTTTCCTTTGAGTTAAAACTCACAACCTAGAAATAGTAATTCTCCTGTTATTGGGTCAGTAGAGCTGTATAACTTAATTTGGACCTGCAAATCCATTCTGTCTTTGCTGATTTGTCTTTGTGTTTCCCCTCTTGCCTGTCAAAAACGTTCAACCTTTTTAATACTACCTAAAGGATTTCATTGCCAAGAGTAGTAGGAAAAGCTGGAATGAGAAGGTCTTGTGTCTTACTTTTCTTTTTTTCTTAGCACTGTAGGGAAAAATAATGTAGAGGATTTGTAGAGGTTTTTATGCATACCTGACCTAAATTTTATTCATCAAAAGAGACACCCAGACTGAGACGTTAGTCACTATATCACGAGTCTGATATCAGAGACTGGGGGGAAAGAGGAGTGAGGTGGAGGCGAGGAGAGGGTGGAGGTCAGGAGATGTGGGGGAGGAGTCTTTACCTCAGCCAAGTGGTAGAGTCCAACTGGGTAATAGGAGTGTATTCTCCCTTTCTTAGCTTCTTTCTGCCACCACACCCGCCCCCAGACCTGACACAAGGTGAGGAACAGGCCCTTTTGAGGCAGATGTTCAAGGTTGTAGCAGACTGGAGAGTGGGGAGGAGGAGGAGAAAAAGGAAATCTCAGGCAGTTATGCTGGGTGAGAAGAGGGAAGAAGAGTTTCTATTGTTACTAACCTCGTTATAAAGCCTAGTTCCCAACTGGCTATTTGTGTGCAGGAAAAATACATAAGTGTGTATATGTATGCATGTGTATGTGTAGGAAGGAGAACAGGGAGCAGTGGGTAATACTGCTAGCTTCTCAAACAATTATTGTCATTTCCCTGTTGGTAGAAGTCTGTATTTGTACTGTCTTTGTTATTAATGAGACCAAGAGACGTATAGGATTCAAAAGACTTTAGAGTTTTAAGGGCATTAATAGTAATTTAGAAACCCCAACATCACTGCTAATCGCCAAGTTTTCTTTGTGTCTTCATTATCTCTTAAAGCTGCCTACTCTTCTCTATCCCCAGCAGCACTGTCGTAATATACTATTTTTTGCTTGAATTACTTCTTTAGTTTACTACGTGTGTTCATTTCCATTGGTGTCCACCTTCCTCCTCTAATTCACACTGCAACCAGGGTGAGCATCCCTGAAGACAAATGTGATTATGCCATTCCACTGCTTAATCTCCTTCTGTGGCACCACATCCCCTTACGTGTAAAATCTAAACCCCTTAGCACAGGGGCGGTAGTGCTATGATCTACGGCCCGTGCCCTCCTTTGTACCCCCCAGTCACATGTCCTCAGCTCTTTAGAGACCACTGACTTATAGTTGCCAGAACTTTCCTGACACCCTCTGGTTATTGCGCCATAGAGTTTTCTTTATTTGGAACATACTTTCCCCGTTATTTACCCAGTTAATTCTAAGTAATTTTAGAGATTGCATTAGGTGTCACTTCCCCTACAAGACTGAGCCGAGGATGACTTACATGTTCTCTCTAAATATATCCTTGTCATAGCCACCACCGTTATGTAGTCTTATTATTTTTATCAATATGATTATTATTAAATTTTATTATCACTTTATTCCCTTTATTCTCTTGTGTTGATAGATAATGGGTTCTCTATGGGCAGAGACTCTGTATTCTCAGTAAAGATCTCACCACATTGGTGGTGCCCCCAAAATAATGAAGTGTAGAGCCCTTTTATGTTAATATTGCTTGAGCAGGGAGCTTGCAGAGGATCAGAAAGGCAAAATCCTTTAGCAGATCTCAGATACTGAAGAGCGTTGATTTAATTTTGCATGTTGCACATGGCAATCTGGTTTCCCTTGGCAACCTCCAGTTTGGCCCGACTTTATGACGGAGGGTGACAGGAAACATTGCATACTTGATGGTGTCACCTGGATGTGGCTGTTGAGAACAGAGCTTGCCTCAAGAGAGGGGAGAAAGAGGTTACTGAAAAAGGACAGAGGGGACAGATAACATAGCTCTCTGTAGCTCAGAGACTCAAGAGGATTTCGTTGATGAGGGAGGTTCCAGAACTACCTATAGTAGAGTAGTTTGGGATCTGAGGGAAAGCCCTCAAGTCTTGTCAATCTTTTAAGGGAGAATAATTTTATTATTTGTGAATTGCAGGTAAGGTTTTAATTTAAAAACAACAATAATAGTTACCATTTATTAAGTACCTGCCAGGAATCTTACCTGGTTCCTCACATACACAATTTCATTAAATCCTTACAATATTCCTGCAGGGGGAGTATTAATATCCTGTTATAGGTGGGGAAACTAGTATTTATTGATTTTTGAAAGTATGGAGGCCGAAGGAAGGTGGGGCAACACTGACTACAAGGTTTCAGCTTTAGGAGACAATTGTTCTTTTTTATTTTAATGATCTCTAAGTCCTGTAAATCTTAATAGACTCTATTATAAGACAGTATACTAACTAAAGTTTGTTAATGATGAACTTTAGCCATTCAGAAAATTTTAAATTGTAATTATCTTTGTCTAGTTCTCTCATTTTTACACACTAGGAAATTGAATGAGAGAAATTTAGGAAATCCCAAAACCAGGTCTTCTGAGCGCTAGTAATTTGTACATTATACCATGCCCATAAACTTTCTTTTTAAAAAAATATATTTTATTGATTATGCTTTTACAGTTGTCCCAATTTTTTCCCCCTTTGTTTCCCTCCGCCCAGTAACAGACTTCCCTCCAGCAGTCTCCTCTCTTAGTTCATGTCCATGGGTCGTGCATATAAGTTCTTTGGCTTCTCCATTTCCTATACTATTTTTGACATCCCCCTGTCTATTTTGTACCTACTGTTTATGCTTCTTATTCCTTGTACCTTTTCCCTCATTCTCTCACTTTCCCCTCCCAGCTGATAACCCTCCAAATAATCTCCATACCTATGATTCTGTTCCTGTTCTGGTTGCTTAGTTTGTTTTTCAGATTCAGTTGTTGATAGTTGTGAATGTGTTGCCCGTTTAATGTTCATAGTTTTGATCATCTTTTTCTTAAATAAGTCCCTTTAACATTTCATGTAGTAATGGCTTGGAGAGCCATCATGCAGGAAAAAACTGAACGAACTTTTTGGCCACCCCAATAGATAGACAGAGAGACGTAACCAGGTCTTGAGGTGGATGTGAGTGGTAATGACTGGCCAGTGAGAGAGACAATATGTGGTATTTTATACACTTACACATGTATGCTTCTGCCACCTGCACAGAGTGCTGTACACCGAGGCAGGACACGTCATCACCTTTCTCCAAGGTGAAAGCTATGGCAGTCTAATGGCACACTGAGAAATCTTAGTGTCACATGTTTACTGTGCAGAACATTTTACCTGAATTTTATTTAATCCTCATAATGACCATGATTGTGAATGTTATTTCTTCATTTTAGCAATTTTCTCAGTTTCTTTATTAATCATTCCCAGAACATTCTCCCTAACATTTTATTATGAGAATTTGCAAACATATAGTAAAGCTGAAAGAATGGTACAGGGAACACCCATATACCCACCTAGATTCTACAGTTGTTACTCTTCTTCTATAGTTGTTTTATTATATATCTAGCCATCAATTTATATACCACCCACCTTAGTTTTTGTTGTATTCCAAAGTGAGTTACAGCCCTGCCCAGTGTGGCTTAGTGGATTGAGTGCCAGACATTAAATGTACCTTTTACTTCTAAACACTTACATGTGTATATTATTAATTAGATATAGTTAAAAATGTGTTATCCCTATTAAAAGACAAAAACAAAGCTAAGTCTTCAAGTCTGTGTTTTAGGGACATAGTATGTACTCACTTTGGGTATTTCCCTATGAAATAAGAAGATATTTTAAGAAAAAATGTAAGCTACTCATGTTAAAAAAACACTTGTACCTCATTCATGAGAAATAGAAATCTGTAGGGAGGTGGGGGCTACCCCTGTTGAATTCCTAGGCCACAGCAAGCCAGTGTTGCAAAGTGACATCTTAACCTCATTTCTGATTGTAAATGAGGCTGAGGTCACTGCTGCATTTCTGAACACTTAACTGCTCTCCCAAAAAGGGGAGTTTGATTAGCAAATTAGTTAAGCACTTTAGTAATGACATTGGAACTTAATTTCAATAAACATTTTTTCCCTTTTCTCTTGTTTCTGGGTGTGACTAAATTGCCTACAGCATGCTGCATGGTTGCTGGTAAAACAGGAAATGGGGTAAGTAATTTAGGTAGGGAATTTTTACCACCATTTAAATATAAGCTACCTGATTCTTAAAGTACTTTTACTACTACTATCTCTTTTTTTAGAGTGAGTTCACTGGCTACTAGAGAAATTGGCACAAAGAAAATTTTTATAGTACAAATTTAGGTGTCGGCCTTGCTTAATTGGTTTATTTGCATAGCATGTTAGCAGTCTATGAAAAGATTCATATTTTGGTAGATTTAACATTAATATAAATACATAGTTTATATTTATTGGTCTACATTATACTTATATAATGCAGTTTGGCAAGTTATTTTAAAAGGATAAATTTTATACTGATTTTAGAAACTAAGTTTGATAAACAAAGTCTGTAAACAGTCTCACATGTTCAAGTCAGAGTTTGGTTGCCAACTGAGCTAAGAAAAAAATGTTTAATTGTTTAGAGCTTTTTGGATTTTAAAACTAAAATTTCTCTACCAATTTGAAGAAGGACCATGTGACTGCTGGAGGTTCCTGGGTACACCAGAGAGAAAAGTTCAGAGAGAAGTATAGGTGTCTGTATTAAAATCTAGTACTTGGTTAAGTGATATATTTAAAAAAGTGATCACTTAATCACTTTCTTTTGGTTTTAGTTTGTTTTATATTTAACATCTGCATTTTAAGGAGGGTAATAACCACATGTTTATCAAAGGTTTTGGAGTTTAGTTAGGTTAGTCTCCAATGCTTGTGATTCTGACATAATACAATTTGATAGTATATTTGAGACATCTTTTAGTGTACAGAACATGGTGTTTTCTTTGTGTGCGTGTGTGTGTATGTGTGTGTTTGCTGTTATCATTTTTTTTAACTTGACATCTAAGGGAAAAGAGGTCAGTGTCCCTGACTAAATAGGTATTTCCTGTTTTATTATTATTTAAAAAATTTTTATTGTTGTTCAATTACAGTTGTCCCCATTTTTCCCCCATTGCTCTCCCCTGCCCTGCCCACCCCTCCTCTCCCACATTCAATCCTCCCCCCCGCATTGTCCTTGTCTGTGGGTCCTTTTTACATGTTCCTTGACTTGACCATTCCCCTTCTTTCCCCCGTTATCCCCCCTCCCCTCTGGTCACTGTTGAACATGGTATTTTCTGAATTTTCCAGTTTCCATCCACATTGCTTGTGAGTTGCTATTGTTATTCCTTATTGAAGGATTTTAAACTAAGCTTTATTAGTTCTTCAAAAAGATCTTGTGCAATATTCAACATAGGGATACAGGAACAGCAAAAATATAGAAAGAACACTAATATTTATCATCAGTGTCCCTAGGTCATTTTATGTTCAAAAGATTGTGAAAGAATTGCCATTAAATAATTAATTCAAGGAATTCAGAAAAAATTGTGTTGGATATTTTCGTTCATCTTTGCTCTAGTTGGTAGTCATGTTGTGTCTATAGCAACAGTGATTGCAATGGGCATCCTCATTAGTAGTTACCTGACAGAGGAGGGAAATGCAGTTACTGAGTACTAAATCAAGACTGAATTGACCTTAATGACTACTAATTCCTCTAAAGGGCCATCAGGATATGCTAGGGACCTCTGTGAAAACATTTACCCTAAATTAAACTAGAAAAGTTATTAGCCACATTCAACTTGCAGGATTGAAAATCTGGCACTTTAAGTATTGTATTTTCTCCTTATATATAAGGTTAAGGTTTCCAAGATGTGTTAACCCTTTCCCCTAGTTCTTTAATCCAGAAGGAAAAAAATACATATAGTTGAAGTTTTTATTTATTTATTTATTTATTTATTTATTTATTAAACTGGGCTGAGAAACTCTAAATATACTTCAAAGACTATGAAGGATTTAAAAATACCAGTTTTCTGTGCTGGCCAGCTTGCTCAGTTGGTTGGAGCCTTGTCCCATACACCAAAAGGTTGTGTGTTTGATCCCCAGTTGGGATGTGTACAGGAAGCAACTGATGGATCCATGTTTCTCTCCTTCTCTCTTTCTTTCTCTCTCCCTGATTTCCCCCAACTTCCTCTCTCTCTAAAAAAAAATCGGTAAAACTATCCTTGGATGAGGATTAAAAAAAAATACCAGCTTTCTTAAATATATAATGAGTAATGTTTTAACCCACTTTTAGGATTAACTTTTGCTGCAGCCCTTTGTACTCTAGGGTATAATCAATTTTTAAATAGTTTTCCATTCTTGTGTTCTCTGTTTCAACTTTTTATCCTTTAAAATGTATTCTCATTCACTAATTATTTACCTTTCAATTGTGATGCTTTTTATGCAAATATCATTAAACTATTGATACAATATCAGGATAGTCTTTTAAAATACCTAAAATATTTCTGATATTTAGGGAATTAGGAACAGTTTATGAGGCTCAAACACTTAGTGTTTGAATAAGTTCTTAAATGTAGAGAAATAATTTGGTTATTTGTCCGGTGTAGGGCTTATCTGGGTATTTCATTGTTAAACCACAATACCAAAGCATATGAAAGCATTCCTTGTGACCAGTTACATTCTCAGGTGGATAAGAATGAGTTAGATAAACTCTTTCTTAATTTGCACTTTTAAAGGAACAATGGTCTTTATATATTTGTTTTTAAAGATCAATTAAATTTAGCCATTAGCTAAATTACTTTCTTGTTTTCAGCCTTCGGTTAGTATTTTCTTTTGGTCTTGAAGAATTAAATTATAATGGATATTGACTCTTAAGTATTCATTTCTAGCAGTGAAAATTAGACATTTAAAGAAATGAGTCACAAGTTGGCTCTTAATATCTCTTGTTAAAAGTAGCCCTGTGAATAGCCATAAGACTGACTGGAAGTTTTAATTATATGAAGGATATGAGCTTGTTGTTTATTATTCATACTGCAGTGTTTTCAGCAGAGTAGAGCAGTTGTAATACTATCACACCATGTTTCTCTGTCCTCTTACCTCAGTTCCTTCCTTTCTGTCACAGTTTAGGTTACAAACGAAAAGCTAGAAGTCATAATTGGGATTTCCCCAAACCTATCTATTAGCTCATGAGTAGCTTTGGGGGGAATGTCAGATTTTTATTCAGACATTTATCTGATATTAAGTTGATGAGCATTTCAGAACATTGATACTTTAGGATTTAATATTTCTTCAGCAGTAAAGAAAAGTACAGGTTTTACACTGATTTCCCAAAAGTAAGTTTCATTATTAGGAGGAGAATAGATGCACACAATTTCAGTCTGGGTGTTGTACTATGCAGTTCTGTAGTTCCTGAACAATAACCAGTCCTCTCTGTCCCACCTTTCTGTATTCTGATGCAGTCTATAAATTCTGGAATCTGGCAATTCTAGTTCAGAAAAACTCACTAGTACGCTTTCTGTATTTGGAACTTTGTAAACTGTCCTGTATGCCATTTTAAAAAACAGTTTCTGGATTTTGCTAGAATGTAAGGTTCATGATCTCATGAATGTTTGTCTGCTTTGTTTTCTACTTTTTATCTAATGTGTAAAATAGCGCCTGGGACATAGTAGGCAGTTAATAAATATTTTAAAATAATTGCATGATTTCTTGCTTTTAGTAGAAAAAGTGAAGTTTTTCATGTCAGTGAATTTTTGTTATTCAGAAAGCAGAATCTGTCGCTGGGAAGAAATGACATAGTTCAGCTAAAAGAAGCCTACAAATGGATAACGCATCCGCTGTTTTCAGAGGAACTGGGTGTTCCCATTGATGGAAAGGTATCAGGTCATCAGCATTGTTAATTTTGTTCTTTGGTTTTACCAGTTTTACTTCAATATATGGTAGAGGTATGGTTAGCCGAAAGAACCTTCCCTTTAAGTAATCCAATGATGGATTTTTTAAGCCTTTAAAATGTTAATTTCTAACCATCTTAAATTGAGGTTAAAGTTTTTCTTTCTTCTTTAAAGACTTCTTTGTGATCCAAGACTTAGAAGTGCACTTCTAAGGTGAATTTAAGGTGAATTGTACACTAATTCACCTTAAAAGGTTAGAAATGAATGTAAGCCTTTAATATATTTACATTTTAATTGTAGAGACAGATTTGCTGATACAAAGCGATATATAAATAACTGAGCATGTGTAGAGTCAAGTCTAGACTATTTAAATTTCCTTATCTATGGCTAATCCTGTTTTCAAATAAACAGAATCTACTCAACTGTAGCTGATCTGTGCTGCCTGATTGGCGTTTCAAGTCTCTCTGTTTAATGTTTGGCAGAGACTGCCTTTGAAGCCAGACCCTTAGCCAGCACCCCTGTTCCAGAGCAGACCTTGCCTCAGTCCCTGGAGTGGATTGGATTTTAGTGAAGAGATCAACAAGTTTCCTGATGTGGAAACAGGACATATTTCCAGTTCATCTTAAGTTAGATTTTAATAGTATGGCCCCATTGCTTCATCATTTTGCTTGAAGGAAATTCCCTGCATACCAGACACACCCCTATTCACGTAAAATAATAAAACCACCTTTCAAAATTAAAGAGTTAAAAATTTTTTTCTTTCCCAATTCTGAATTATATAGCTCTGTCTCCCTCAGTTAATAAGAATAAACTGACTGTCCTGTAAACCGAATACTGAGAGAATAGAAAATAAAGCCACCACAGATAGTATAAAGAGGAAATGAGGTAATGAAAGTACTTTGGAAATTAGAGAAGTCATTGATGCAAAATATTTTTACCTCAGGTTTTACTTTTGAAGCACAAATAATTTTTTTACATGTTGAATCAGAACAGAAAATAGAAAACAAAAGCAGTAATAATGTTCTAATAGATTCAGAAGGACTGAAGTTTTCTTGAGTAAAAAGAATGGGTTGTAATTTTAATTTTATTTTGTGGATTAGAATAGAGAGCAAAAAAAAACTATTATGGGTATTCTAGGGTAGCTAATAAGCTTGCTGACAATTCAATGCAATCAGTAAACACAGTACTCAATAAAAAAATTAAGATTGTCACATGGTATGACATTCATACCTTTTTCTCAAAGTGGAAATTTATATATGCTACATGGAAGTCAATGTACAAGAGTATGAATGAAATTGTGCTTTTTTGTGTACAAGGATGTTTATTTTAGCATTTTTTAATAATAGAAAAACTTACTACAATAAAAATATCCAATAGTCTGTACAGTTGAAAAGATGTCCATGACCTTTATTCACTGAATAAAGCAGTTATCCAAAAGTATCTTTAATATTCCAAGAAGTATATACTGTACATTTATGTTTATATTCATAAAAAGAGCTTGAAGGAAATACGCCAAACTGTTACTAGTTCTCCCTCAGTCAAGTGAGATTGAAAATCCACCCTGTATTTATTTTACAATTTGTATATATTGCTTTTGTAATAAGAAAAAAATTAAGATCTCTTTTTTAAAACTCAAATTTATTAAGAAGTTTGAGCACTTTATAAAAGCCTCATACAGAGTTTTTAAGCATGTGAATAAAATGCTTTCTCCTTTGCTAATAATTCTAATCATGGTATTGTGGAACAATTTTTCATTTCTTTTGGTTACCTCTTTCCAATTCTCTGAATTCTCATTCATCTTCACATCTAATTTATATACACGTACAAAAATCATACAAATTTATTTTAAACTTGTTTTTTTGGTAGGATCACCAGTGATTGAACTTTAGAAGTCAAAAAAAGAAAAAAGACAATTTTCTTTATAGATGTTTTATGAACAAGTAGGTTTGAAAACAGTAGTATTTCCAGTTTTTCTTGTCACTCTTTCTGAGCCAGTCTTTGAGAGTTAATTTCAGTTTCCATTCATAAGTTGTTAGATGTTGGTTTCCTTTGACCATTTTTAAACTGTCTTTATAATTTTTAGAGCCTGTTCGAAGTGAGTGTGGTCTTTGCCCACCCAGAAACAGTTGAGGATTGCCACTTCCTGTAAGTCCCCAAGTAAACAACAATGTTAATTGTGTAACATTGTTAATGCCTTTTGGTTTTCATGAAAATAGTATTGCTCCTTTCTAATCAGTATATCTGAACTTGTCTTAGTAGGTTTAAAATGTGCTAACGTAAAGGTGTAGGCAAACCAAGGCAGCTTGTATAAGGAGTTATTTTGTCTACTCCTGCTATCCTGAGTTTAGCATCCAGGTTGTATAAAATGTATGTGAATTATATCCACCCTGAAATAAACTCATTAACCTTTTCTATTAACTTGAATTTTACTTAGACGTGCAATATGCCCAGATTGTTTCAAGCCAGCCAGAAACAAACAGGTAAGGATTCCTGGTTCTTATTCTTTAGTGAGTTTTGTCTGAGCTGAATGTTCAAACTAACAGCAAAAAGGTGTGCATTAGTAATGTGGTAATCTGTTAAGAATCAGTCTTTAAATTTTTTCATTTTCTACATTTATTTTTTATTTTTTTCAACTGTCAACACCTTTGCCTCCGGCTAGAAAGTCGGAACATGCAGTCATTTTCCTGTGTTTGTGTCACTGGCTTGTTGCCCTGGTGTGGAATTTGAAATCCAGGTTTCGATGATGTTTCCATTACCCATTTGGGAATATTTGACATTTAGATTTTAATTCCCAAAATTATGTCATCTGGGAAAATCCATGGCAAGTTCAACAGCATTCCAAACTTTTGTCTAATAACCATTTTCTAGCAATTGGTGTTTGAAAAATTATTTTATTATTATTATTATTTAATTTTTTATTGTTATTCAGTTACAGTTGTATGCCTTTTTTCTCCATCCCTCCACCCCACCCCAGCTGAACCCACCTCCCTCCCCCACCTCCACCCTCCCCCTTGATTTTGTCCATGTGTCCTTTATAGTAGTTTCTGTATATTATTATTATCTTTTAGTTAGAATTAATAGCGCCTATTTCAAGTTACATTTGCAAAAAGGGCATATTATTGAAACTCCCCTTTACTGTCTGATGTGAGCTGGTCTTCATGTTAATGAGCAAATTAGTTGGCATTCACTTTTAGCTTCTATTAGGACAGGATAGAATGGCGTGGCATGACATTGTCAAGCTTTCATGTCCCAGTTACTTAGCTGGTTTTGTGCAGGATCAGGCATTCCTAAATTATTGACATCCATTGCACTGTTCTGGTTGTTAAAAAGAATGTAAGTTTATTGTCAAAGATACTTCATTTGGTCTTCCTTATGCTTTGACTACTCACTGGGCTTTCTGGAACTGGTTAGGGGTGGGGAGGAGGTGTTGTAACATTTGCTGAATGCCCTATGCAGAAATAATTAGAACTGCAAACCAAGCCCAAAGCAGTGCTTTCCTACTTGTCTCACATCATGGGTATACCTAGAACATTACCATGTTTGTTCAGCACCCTGAGAGTCATAGATGAAGTTGCTCTAAATTGAAAGCAGTAGGCGTGGGGGTTCCCATTGTCCCAAGCCCTGCTCCTCAGCCCTTATGAACTACAGGAATTGATGATGACTGCTTTGCCATACCAGTTGAGAAGCTCTGTCCAATGACTGTAAACCATATTTATATTGAAGATCTAGGTTTAGTTTTTGTTATCTTTGAGGAAGTGTACATGTACCGGTACCAAATCATAGCATAAGGGAATTGTTATCAAAGCCTCATAGACACCACTCCATTTGGCCAGTGGGCATTGTATAGTCTTAACTGTAGTTTTTCTGCCTTATGGCTTGGAGTAAATTGAATGACCTTTTGAGATTCTTTCAGGCCTAATATTTCCCATCTGAACAAACAAGCATTTAATTTTCAGTTCTAACCCTATGATATCTTGGGGTTCCCTGGAATGTGGTTGAGAAAATGATTGTCTTGATGGTGAACTGTTGAGATGTCTTCATTGTGCCCCTTTCCAGTCAAGTGTAGTTTCCCACAACAGAAGAAGTAATTGTGATTTATCATAGCAAACCATGTGTATGTGCACAAATTAGTTCTAGTATGCCTACTGTGTGATTTGGCTTTTCTTGTTTTAAAAACCTCTAAGTGGGACATTTGTTGTAGATTTTCTTTTTTTAAACATTTTTTTATTGTTGTTCAAGTACAGTTTTCTGCCTTTTCCCCCTACCCCTCCCCACCACCCTTGCCCTCCCCACCTCCCTCCCCTGTTTCCACCCCCCCTTGTTATTGTTCATTTGTCCTTTATAATTGCTCCTGCAAACCCTTCACCCTTTTCCTCTATAATCCCCTCTTCTATTCACTAGAGTGGATTTGTTTACTTTGGTGCTGGTGAGTGATGTTGAATTGCTAGAGGCCAGGTAGGCTGGTTGGCTTTGTTTTATCCTTTACCCCTGCAGCCAACTCCTAAATTATATACTGTGGCCCCTGAGGGGATGTGGAGAAGAAAAGACAGATGCATCAATCTAAATTCCTTTCAAGGTCCGGGAAAAGCTATTCAAAGCACATTTCTTGCAATGTCATCATTTTTATATTTAAATAATGCCACATTTTGAGGGAAGGGGGGCAGTGCAGTGAAGAAGACACATTCTGCTAGGCCTACCTGGTACTACAGACATAGACCAGATTGAAGAGGAGGGCTGTAGGAGGAGCAGACCAAATGCAGAACTGATGGTATGAACACTTAGGTTTTACTTATTTTCTTGACACTATTAAGGTATATTACTCCCTTTTAAGTATGGTTTAAAATAGCAGACCGTAATTTCTCCAGCCATGTTCTTTGTTTCACCTCTGATGTTTTCTTATCTAAGTGATAAAATGTCTTTTCTTTTCATTTTACCCTATATAGTCAGTATTCACTAGAATGGCAGTTATGAAAGCTTTGAATAAGATAAAAGAAGAGGATTTCCGCAAGTAAGTAGAAGCATAGAAATAAGGAAGCATCATGGAATTTTAGAACAAAGGGAATGTTGGTGACATTCTGGATTGTCTAGCTCTAAGACGAAACTGGATGTGTTTCAGGGACCAGGACTGTGCCTTCATCATCATTATATCCTCCACCCCTGGCTCAGTGTCTCGCATGCAGTGGTACTCAATAAATGTTTGTCAAATAAATTTGAATTTATTAATCAAGTCCAACTTATTTACCTTTTAGAACAGGATATTGTGGTTCAAAGAGGAAGTTGACTTGCTTAAGATATCAACTAGGTAACAGAGAGCAGTGAACTTAGAGATGGGGTTCCTGACTCTGCAGTTGAAATTCTGCACTTTGCAGTGTTATCCATCACCAGAAGAGGGAGAAAAAGGCTCAGGAGTTCCCCACTTGTTAAAATATGTTGAAATACAATAAGCCTTATATTTTAATTCTCAGTGTATTTGTTTTATTTAATAAAAATATTATCATAGTCATCCTTCTAGAATATCCTTGAATAAATTTCAAACAATGCCGTTATGAAGAAGGTTTTGTATATTTTACTGATTAAAAATGAGTCTCAGAATGGAAATACTTTTATTAAATTTTAGAAAGTAAAGACACTTACTCTCTACAAGCAATAGTCCCTAAGTGATTTCTTTGCTGAGATAACTTGGGAAACTGTATGAGATTTGCAAGCCAAGCATTGTGCATTAAGTCCACATCTAGTCATTTATAGTCCGTGGCTGTGGAAGTTCCCGGATGGTAGACAGAGAATAAAGCCATACGTTGCTCTTCGCTGTCCTAAGTTGAAGTTTCTTAGCTAAAAGGTCAGAGTCTGCTACATTCCACTTTTTCTGGCTATTTGGTCTGATTCCCGAGGTTATAGTTGAAACGAGAAGAAAAAAAGAGAGAGAAATGGTGGAGCAGCCTCCCCTCAGGTGGGGCTCATGTGGCCAGTCTCACCGCATACCAGCTTTAACCGGATGATGGAGGATTTTTGTAAGCAAGTGTTCATGGACAGCAAAATGGCTAAAGAACCTGGAGAGGCTTCTTCATATATGTGGATTTTTCTCTGAAGTCTCAAGGTTATTGGAAATTATTATCTGGGAACGTGAGACCTCCTGGGAATGAAAGGCAGTAGTAAATCAGGCCCTGATTTACTTAGTGCTGCATTCATGTACTGTAAGCGGTACTCTGGAGGCCTAAAAGGCCCTCTGGTTCCTAACCTTAAAGTTAGGGAGAGGCTTAGTCCTCAAGAGACTCAGGCCCTGGGTCTTGGACCATGCTGATTCATTGTAGTTGTATGGTTCAATATCATATCTGGAACATAGTAGTTGTAAAATTTATTTTCTTTTTGCAGGCAGTTTCCTTGTCCTCCAAACTCACCAAAGGCTGTATGTACCGTTCTTGAAATTGAATGCGCTCATGGTGCTGTTTTTGTGGCTGGTAAAGTTTTTAGCCTACAATATACTTACACTGTCAACTTACCTCCTTTCTGAAAAACTCACCTGACTCCTCCTCTCTTTCCTTCTTATTGTTGTTACTGGGTTCTGGTCAGTTAACTCTTTGAGAACTAGAACTGATAGCCAAGCTTATTTTAGATTGTGTGACATTCTTAATGGTCATTCAGGAGATCCGCTATTTAAAATGCTATGCCAAAGGGAATCAAAGGGAAGATTAAAACTTCCTAGGTTTTAATAGTTTTCATCAGAGATGGCCAAATGGAAATATGGGTAGATGTTGAGACCCAAAACACATCAGGAGAAACACAGCCTTGGAGAGAATTTTTTTTATATAACATGAAAATGAACTTGAAAACATAATTTTATTATCTGCAAAATGACTAAACACTGGCTTCCGCCTGAAAAAAAAACTGTTGTATTGACTTTCCCAAGGGGTTATCTAGCGGACAGTTTTGTTTTGAAAGCTATAGCTGTTTTATAGTAATAACTGAAATGAAATTTATCTTTACTTTTGACTATTGAATGAAATAGGGTAATGAAAGCTATCTGCCTTAGGGTGGCTTTATTCATAAAGCAAAAGTCATATTCTGTTAGAGTGTTTTCTTTTAAATTGCAAAAACTTCAAAATTTCCTGTTTTTGAACTCTTTGGAATACATGATCAGTGATGACTATTACATTGAAAGTATTATTAATCAGGTGTAAAGCAGTAGTTGCTCTTTTTTAAAACATTATCCTTGGTGTGTTCTATAGTATTGTTCAGTCAGCCAGTCAGATTAATAAATATATTGAGGATTCCTTTAGAACTCATTTAATGATCATATCATGTCTTTAGTCATCTCTCCTATTGTTACCTTAAATATTGTCACATAGTAGTGTATATGTCTATGTGTTGGCTCCCCAGATTAGATCATGAGGTAGTTGAAAGCTAAGCCTTGTTCAATGTCATAGGATATTGGCACTCAGTAAATAGTTGTTGCTTTTCTTTTTATCCCACTGTGTTATATCATTTCATCTAGCCTACCTTATATGTCTCTGGCAGGGAGATACAATAAATACTCCAGGAATCTACCACAAACTCCTTGGATAATTGATGGAGAAAGGAAGCTGGAATCTTCAGTGGAAGAATTAATTTCAGATCATCTTTTGACAGTTTTCAAAGCAGAGAGTGAGTGTTAAATTATTCATGTTTTAAATACATTGTCATTGATGAATAGATTTGTTGGAGGTGGCAGGGAAGATGTCTGCATTTTGTAAACCACCACCAAGTCTGGGCCCCTTGCCTGGCACTTTCCCATAAACAGGGATTGCTGTGTTTGAGCTTCTCTGACCTTGGCTGGGTTTGAGCCAAGGTACACAAGATTTCTTTCCTTTTTCAAAACGATTGCTGTTTCCTGGGGAAATTCAGAACAATCAAAACTACTTTAAATGAATGCACTTAAGCCCTGACCTTGGGACACCTCTGCCTTGACCTCTTTTAGGGAATATGAGGAAAATTAAAGTACAGCTCGCACATTCAGCGCTTGGCAAATGCCTGGCTTCCATAATAGCCGCTAAAATGCCCTGGGATGAAGTACGAAGCCCAGAGAAAAGAAACCAACAGCTACCATTTTACAAAGACTTAATGGGAGTTGTGTCGTGTTTTAATTTCATAGATATTACTGGGCCCAGGTTTGTGGGATGAGTCGGATCCTGTCAGGTTTGTATTTTCTTTGTCTCAGTTGGCCTGTTAGGTCAAAGGCAGCATAAAGCCTCATGATTTCACCTAGGATTAGGCTAGAGGAAAGGGGCTAGTATTTCAACCACAGGAAATCATGTTATATTTCAGGAAAAACTGTAGGCAGTGAATAAATAAATCACTCTTGAAATGGGTTTCCTAGAATAATTAGAATAGCTTTTTTGAGGGATCAACTAGACATCCTCCCTTCTCTGAAAAACCTTAAGACAGGCTTGCTGTAGGGATAGCAAGCGGTGACTGAGATGAGATGTGGCTGCCCCTTGGCCCTCTTTCTTTTTTTAAATAAAAATTTTATTTATTTTTAGAGAGAAGAGAAGGGAGGGAGAAAGAGAGGGAGAGAAACATCTATTGATCGGTTGCCTCTCACACGTACCCCAACTAGGGACTGGGCCACAACTCAGGCGTGTGCCCCGACTGGGACAGGTGACCTTTGGCTTTGCAGGATGATGCTCAACCAACTGAGCCATGCAGGTCAGGGCAGAGCGGCCCTCTTTTTAAGGGTCTTTAAGAATTGTTTACTGAATGAAGAAGAAATTGACCTAGCAACCTAGGATTTTCCAAAATCTTAGCAATAGACTCTGGGCTATTGCCATGAGCTTTTATCTACCTAATCTGGTTATTTTATAAGACTTACCCAAGTTATGAAGAAGTGAAAATAAAGCTTTGGCCTAAAAAGTCTCTTTCAGACTCTCTTTGGGGCCACCTGACTGACTCCCTTTCTGTGGGAAGACTCAAGAACCTTTCAGTTCTGACTATTTGGGTCCCAAGGAAGCCCTCATGATGGGTAGGGCTACTGGGGGGCTCTGAAACAGCTGAATGTTTCACCCTTGCTATCTTTCAGGAAGGTAGTTTGTTATCATTTTCCATCTGAGGTGGAAACATTGTCCCTAAACTGAAAAGAAACAAAGCTGTGTGCTTAACACATACAGTTGTGTGCTGAGGAAATTTATTGAGAGCTGCTTAAGAAAAAGGAGAGCTTTGGCTGGTGTGCTCAGTGGATTGAGCAGCAGCCTGTGAACCAAAAGGTCAACCAAGTGGGGGTGTGCAAGAGGCAACATGCAACCCATCAGTGTTTCTCTCCCTCTCTTTCTCTCTCCCTTCCGCTCTCTCTAAAAGTAAATAAAATATTTTTAAAAAAAGAATGCAATAAAATATTTTTTAAAAAGAAAAGAAAAAGCAGAGACCTCTGGGCCTATGTGTTCATTGGCTTCTTCTTGGGATAACACCTTCTTGTTTGAAATACCTGATTAAATGCTTCTCAGGTAAATTACTTGTTATTTGTGTGGCTACTATCTGACAACCCAGGGAAGATGGTTCTGACTGTTGTACCTCTAAGTCTCACAGCTCTATGAAAATATATAAACCAGTATTGCATAAAGCAGCCTAGCTACTTACAGAAAGTTTCCTTCCCCTAAATGGGAGATACAAACTTGTTTTTCAGTTACTTCATTCACATTATATAGTTGCTAATTCCCTGGTTAATGAGCAATAAACTTTGACAGATTGTCAATATCAATGTGTCTAAGAAAAATTTCCCCTGATACATTCCTTACATCACTCATTGAATAAATATTTGCCAATTCTCTGCTGAAAACTGGTCAATGACTAGGTACAGGATCAAGTCCAACCACTGAACTTGATATTCTAAGGCCTTCATCATCTGGTGTCTGCCCATCTTTTAGTCCCATTGTCTGCCCATGGCTGTGAGGCCCTGTAGACTAGCCGAACCACCTATGTAGTTGAGGATCATTCTTACCTTTGTTCTATATTTGCTTTGAAACTTCCGTTTCTTTGAGCAGAAGGTTCAAAGAACTCACAGGATTTAGAAAACTCAACCAAGTTTCAAAATGAACTATGTTTAAACTTGTGTTTCCTAAATGGCAGTGTCTCCTTTTCCCTTCTTTTTCTGCTGCGTTCATAATAACTACATACAAATAAACTCGTCAAGTTTGCCCCACAAAGTATTTCTCAGTGTAGGGTCAAAATGTGAAACATTTTTCTAAAAGATATAGTTAGTAAGTACTCCTTCTCCCTTTGTCTATTGACTCTAGTGTTTCTCTGGACTTCTCAAGAGCCTGGCTTTCTGCTCCTCTTTCTTATTGATGGGCTGGAGTTTCTGGGAAGTTTTATGGGCTAATTTATGAATTTGAGATTTAGCAGTCACTGGTAGACCCATCTCTGTGTCCTGTTCATTCCCCTACTCCCACCTGTCACAGTTTATGGCCCAGTCACTGTGGACTCCCTGGTCCCCTGACATTATGGCTAGTTTGGAGAAGGAGGCGAACAGGTAGAAGACAAATCATAGCTCAGGGAGTCAGTATTTTTTCAGCTTCCCAGATGCCACTTTGCACTTTCCATTTAGCTTTCCATCCCTAGTTAGTGCTACTCTTAAGTGTGGACCAATGTTGCTGTGTGTTTAGAAACAGCTTGATAATAGAGTATAAATAGGGAATGGGGTTCTTTGGGACTTATTGGGCCATAGAATTCTACTCCCTGCCTACATTCTCCATCTGGAGAAGAACCTGACCTTGTGCCCTTCATGGCTGCCCACTTGGCCAGCCCTCAGGAATAACACAGCACAGGTCACCCAGATTTAAGAACCTAACTAGTAGCTTGAATTCTAGACATGCCTTGGATATCTATTGATTAACCAATCCTGGGTTGCATCTCTCGGTGAGACCCACAGCTTTGGGCCTTGTGGGGCAGAAGGGAGCCACTTCACTGTGGCAGTGTGTGATACACTACAGCACAGAACCTATGTTTCCTACAAAGGAGGGCTAGTCTGGAGTATAGTTGTCATAGGACTTTTAAAGCCTTTTAGCTTTCCTTTTTCTAAAATCTACATGGGAACTTTGTGTTTAGAATCTTTCCTGGGAGAAAAATGGCTATCAGAATGGTATTCACCCACCTTCTACCTTTCCCATCTGTTCTTCCCACCAGCCTTGTTCTTAATCTTGTGCTTTCCGCAGTGGCCGGACTATTGAGGAATAAATACAAACCTCATAGCTTGTATTGCAGTTGTGCTCTAAGTGCAGGAATGTTCCTGTACTTTTCCTGCCCTGGCCCTACCCACTATGTTATAGTCTACATCCCTACAGAAATAGTGAGCTCTGTGAGGATGAGAACTATGCACTTCTTGTTTGCCGGTGTCTTCACATCATCAGCACAGTGTCTTGCATACACATTCTGTAGATATTTGCTCCTAAATGAAAAACTCAGGGTGTGAGCCTCAGTTCCATCCTTCAAGCACTATTTTCAGAGACCTTAAACTCTACCATTCTTAATAACTGACCAGGCTTCCCAAAATCCAAATCCTTGGTCCAAGAAGGCTGCTCTTGCTTTCCCTGTGGGCATAAGCCTGAGCATTTTTGGCTTATTTATGGTGGTGCAATATGAATGGTGGTTAAGAAACTCTGAGGGGACTTCCGGTCAAGATGGCAGCATAGGCAGACATGACATGCCTCTTCACACAACCATATCAAAATTACAACTAAAATATAGAACAGCCATCACTCAGAACTGTCAGAAATCATGCCCTGGCTGGTGTGGCTCAGTGGACTGAGCATCAGCCTGTGAACCAAAAGGTCATAGGTTTGATTCCCAGTCAGGGTACATGCCTGGGTTGCAGGCCAGGTTCCCCAGTGTGGGGTGTGCAAGAGGCAACCACACATTGATATTTTTCTCCCTCTATTTCTCCCTTCTTTCCCCTCTGTCTAAAAATAAAAAAAATCTTAAAAAAAAAAAAAAAACTGTCAGAAATCAAATTGAATGGAAATCTGACTACAGAATTAAAGAAACCACATCCATCCAGACTGGTAGAGGGGTGCAGACATGGAATGATCTGGACCCTCACCCACGTGTGGTGGATAAAAACGTGAGAGGCATAACTCATGAACGAGGAGTCCCAGCCTGACACCAGGCTCCCCAGTGTAGGGTTCCAGTGCCAGAAATGTAAGTTCCCACAACTTTGGCTGCAAAACCCAGAGGGAATTGAGTTGGTGGAAGAAACTGCTGGATCTCCAAGCAGTACTCTTAAAGAACTCACAGGGACTCACCTATTCAGATTTGCTCCCTCTGAGCTCCAACACTATGGTAGCAGCTTGAAAAGCACCAGCAGCATACTGGGAGAAACTGAAGTGCCTGGTATCAAGGTGAACATAGGCCTTTGTCCCTTTTCTAAACCCCCACAGAGCTGGCAAGCTAGTACCATATCTGAGACTACATCAACCTTGCTAAAACTGTTTGACCTGCTTTGGAGATCACCAGAGACTCCACTCCACCCAACTTGCAGGCCCACCAAAGCTGCTTTTCCATATGAATGTCTGATCTTCGCTCACGCTTCACTTCTTCCTAATACTCTCAAATAAGCAACAGCAAACCTCAGTGAGCCCCTGGCCCTGGCACTAGCAGCAGACAGCTTAGATTCACAACTTGGCTTTGCCTGGGAATCTCCAAGCCCAGCACAAGTAGCAGCCATCTCAAATTGCTTTATAGCTCAGGCAGGGTGTCCCCAGGCAAACAGGTGGGGGCTGAACCTGGCCTGAACCACCCAGTAAATCTCAGGGCCAGCACATGCAATGGACAGCTACAAGACCACGTTGGAGCACCACCACACTGCCCTTGCACAGCTGATCCTCCGTGGAGGACACAGATCACAGCCAATCCTTGCAGGAGACTGGCCTGAGTAAATCCCTCGATCGATCTGCCAACAGCAATCAAGGCTCAACTACAAGAGTAGGGTGTACTCAGCCCACACAAAGGGTGCACCTCGAGTACCCAGCTTGGGTTATAGGGGAGGCTGTGCCACTGTACCCTACAGGACACCTACTACATTAGGCCACACTACCAAGACACAGAGTCAAAGCAACTCTACCTAATATGTAGAAACAAACACAGGGAGGCTGCCAAAATGAGGAGATAAAGAAACGGTGTAAATGAAAGAACAGATAAAAACTCCCAAAAAAGAGCTAAATGAAATGGAGATAAGCAATCTCTCAGACTCAGAGGTTAAAATACTGGTTATAAGGATGCTCAAGGAACTTAGTGAGGACCTCAGCAGCATAAAAAAGACCCAGTCAGAAGTGAAGGATACATTAATTGAAATGAAGAACAATTTATGGGGAAACAACAATAGAATGGATGAAGCCAAGAATCAAATCAATGATTTGGAATATAGGGAAGCAAAAAACAACCAATGAGAACAACAAGAAGAAAAAAGAATTGAAAAAATGAGGATAGGATAAGCAGCTTCTGGAACAACTTCAAGAGGTCCAACATTCACATCATAGGGGTGCCAGAAGGAGAAGAGATAGAGCAAGGAATTGGAAATCTATTTGAAAAAATAATGAAAGGAAACTTTCCTAATTTGGTGAAGTAAAGAGTCATTTAAGTCCAGGAACCACAGAGTCCCAAACAAGATGGATGCAAAGAGGACCACTCCAAGACACATCATAATGAAAATGCCAAAGGTTAAAGATAGAGAATCTTAAAAGCAGGAAGGGAAAGGCAGTAAGTTGCCTACAGAGGAGTTCTCATAAGTCTGTCAGCTGATTTCTCAAAAAAACTTTGCAGTCTAGAAGGGATTGGCAAGAAATATTCAAAGTCATGAAAAGCAGGGACCTGTAGCCAAGATTGCTCTGCATAGCAAAGCTATCATTTAGAATGAAGGGCAGATAAAGAGCTTCCCAGACAAGAAAAAACTAAAGGGGTTCATCATCACCAAACCATTATACAAAATGTTAAAGGGACTTATTTAAGAAAAAGAAGATCAAAACTATGAACAATAAAGTGGCAAAAAATACAAATCTATAAACAATTGAATCTAAAAAACAAACTAAGCAAACAAAATGAACAAGGACAGAATCATGGATACAGGGAGCATGTTGATGGTTGCCAGATGGGAGGGGACTCTGGGGGAGAATGGGTGAAGAGGTGAGGAGATTAAGAAGTACAAATAGGTAGTTACAGAATAGCCATGGGATGTAAAGTACAGCATAGGAAATGGAGCAGCCAGAGAACTCATATGCATGACCATGGGCATGAACAATGGTGGGGGGATTGCCTGAGGGAGTGGGGGTTGCTGGGTGGAGGGTGGCAAAGGAGAAAAAATCAGGACAACTATAAGAGCATAATCAATAAAATGTAATAATAATAAAAAGGAAACTCTGGAACCAGACTACCTGGTTCAAATACTGACCATACCACTTGTCAGTGATATGCTCTTAAGTTACTTACCTTGTCTCCGTCTTACCTTCCTTATAAGTGGAGATAACTAATGATAGTACCTATCTCAATTGTTAAGATATAACAAGTATTTAGAATAATGCTTCTCTTGGTAATGTTGCCTGTGGTGATGATGATGATGAAATCATCAGTCAGTTCTGTGTCTAAGAAAGTTGTCATGTGACACCCCCCCTTTTTTTTAAACCACTTGCCATTCCAATATTTGCAGACCCATCACAGATGAGTCTGTGATGACCCTTCTATCTTAGAATGAACACTAGTTTTGTCGTGGTTCCAGCTTAGGTTTGCTTATATAATGAATTTACTTTTAGAGTCAAACATTTTCCCCTTCCTTTTCCTTTCATAGAGTTTAATTCTCAAATAAATATTTTTGTTTTGTTTTAAGGAAAAGAAGAAAGTAAATGATAGATTTTTCACAATAAGCTTGTGGCCAGGGTGGTGTGCGGCCTTCTTCCAAACTGTGCTCTGCTTTGGCTTTTCCGTGGGATGGTGGCGTGGGATGATAGTTAAGGTCTGGCCTTGACATTAGAAACATGTAGCTCTGCCATTTAATCTTGTGACCTTGACAAAGTCCTTAACCTTTCAGAAGCTTTTTTAAAAAAAAAAATACCTACATCACCAGGTAGAATTAAGTGAAATAATTTGTGAAAAAATTTTAGCTCAGTGCCTGGCATAAAGTAAGTGTTCAGTAAATGGTGTTTATTATGATTAGTGCTGTTTTTAGGAGAGAGTGGAATTAGAGGTAGGACGATGACTATCCT
Source organism: Desmodus rotundus (assembly GCF_022682495.2). Lineage (NCBI taxonomy): Eukaryota > Metazoa > Chordata > Mammalia > Chiroptera > Phyllostomidae > Desmodus > Desmodus rotundus. The sequence goes on along the minus strand of NC_071391.1, from coordinate 136,295,767 downwards.
TTGGGATTCTCCTATAAATTGTTCAAGACAAATTGGGTTTCTACCGAAGGGAGGGAATGAAAGTCTAAGAACTATTATTTCTCTGATTCTTTTCATTATCTGCTTTCCGAAGGTTTTAATTTTTCGTCCTCTGGAAGAGAAGATGTTGATGTGAGAACATTAGGAAATGGTAAGGCTGCCACAGCATCACTCGACTAGAGCTAACTCTCAGATTGTCATCCTTTCAGACTCTAGTCACTTCCTCAAAACCAAAGCAGGCCAAGCTCAGAGCTTCTCTCCAAGTGAGAAAGCTTTGTGGATTATGGAGCTACCTCTATAAATTATATGATTGTTATGTCTTATAGGGATCATTTCTTCAGAGGCCATTTTTATTGCATGCCTGTAGGTTACAAGGGACTTATGTGCATTCACAAGGAGGTGCCTGATGTTTTCCAAAAGTCTGATTATTAGTTGCTCCATTTTATAACATTTCAGCAGGACCAGTGCAGTTTTTAAAATGCACATCTTCATTTAAAACAGTGATTTGCTCTTTTAGCCCTCATTTCTCTCATTTTACAGTGTTGCATTACAAGAAAAATGAGAGAGTTAATCCTGAGCTATTGAGATTTATAGTCCCTTCCTCTCATAGAATCACAGCTTTTCTGTTTCACTAGTGGATTAGGCTAAGAGGATGGATTTCAACTTGCTACGCCTGGGCATCACTGCATGTGACAACATTTCACCAGAGTAACCAAATCAATTAGCAGTTATTTAGATTTTACTTTGTAATTAACACAGGCTTGTTCATGGACCTCTGGGAAAACAGTCACTTTCACATATTGCCTGTGCTGGGGTCTAGCCGCCCCCAGAAAGTCCCTTGATTCTTTTCACACATCCTTCCCTCCCTCAGATGTAGCTAAACTTTCAGTCCTCTAGAGCTCAACTCGTTTTTTCACACCTCCTAACCCTCTTGCATTAGCCCGAATGTTAACTCCATCAACACGTTTCTGTTTCACGGCGGGGTGTGTGCTGCCAGGAAGGCCCTTTGCAATTGAGCTGGTGAATCCTCATAGAGTACATTTCACTTCACAAGAAATTAAGGAACTTCAGCAGGTAAACCACTTCATGACATGGAAATCGTCCTGTTTCTGCAGCTCTGTAACTGACTGGGAGTCGCTAATTGTTTTTCTTTTTCTGCTACTACAGAAAATTAATAAGTCGTCTAACAAAATCCAAGTCCGTGACTTGCAGCTTGTCACAAGGTAAGGGTAGGCTCACTGGAGATAATGTCAAAAGGGAAGTGTCGGTTGTAGATCATGTATCTGGTAAGGGAATTATATCCAGAATAGATCAAGAACTCTTACAACTCAATTATAAGAGAACAACCAATTAATAATAGGGAGATGGTTAAATGGACATGTCTCCAAAGAGGATATATGAATAAACCAATGAACACATTGGAAAATGCTCAGTGCTGTTAATAACTGCACACTCACCACGATGGCTATAATCAAAAAGGTGGAAAATAGCAAATGTTGGCAAGAATGTGGGGAAATTGGAACCTTCCTACATTGCTGTGGGATTGCAGGTACATCCAGTTTGGAAAAGAGTCTGGAGGCGTCTCCAAGGATTAACATACGACCCAGCAATTCTACTTCTAGATATATACCTAAGATAAATGAAAATGTACATCTACACAAAAAATCTACGTGGATGTTCATGGTAGTGTGATATATAATAGCCAAAAAAGTCCATGGATAAACAAAATGTGGTACATCCACAATGCAATGGGATACTATACAGTAATACAAAGGAATGAAGGGAAAATAAAGGAGTGAAGTACTAATACGTGCTACAATACGATGAACCTTGAAAACATTACGAAGTGAAAGAAGTCGGACACCAAACACCACATACTGTATGGTTCCATGTTACATGACATGTTCAGAGTTAGGAAATCTACAGAGACAGAGTCAGTTAATGCTTGCCAAGGGCCAGGGAAACCGGGTGGGAAGTGACTGGAAAGGGTATGGAGTTTCTTTTCGGGGTGATGGATGTATTCTAAAATGAGATGGTGGTCGTAGCTGCGCAACTCTGCAAACATACTAAAAGTCACTGGAGTGTACAGTTAAAACAGGAGGGGAATTGTATGTGAACTGTGTCTCAGTAGAGCCATTTTGAAAGAAAGGGAAATTGGGGGCAAGTCTTGTGTGTATTTTATATATTCAGACAAACTTTGTTTTATTGTTTTTGTTCAGAGAAGCAATAGGACACATGAAAGAAGGTGAAGAAGAAAAGACCAAGACCTATAGTGCCTTAATATGGACAGATAAAGCAATACAGAAGAAAGACATTGAATTCCTAAATGACATAAAGGTAGTAAAGTACCCTGATTCTTTTTATTTTATTTTTCCACTGCCTAGGAAAGAGTCCTTTGTTACTGGTTTATTACCAGCAAATCACAGAACATGGGTATTGGGGACCACAAGACCTGTTTTTAAATCCTGGCTCTGCCATTTACTAGTTGAATGGGTGGGCAATTCATCTACCCAGTCTGAGAGGCGGTCTTTATTTTTATATATTTTTAAGATTTTATTTATTTTCAGAGAGAGGGGAAAGGCAGGACAAAGAGAGGAAGAGAAACATCAATGACTTGTTTCTCCTATGTGCCCTGACCTGGCCCCAGTCGGGACTGAATCTGCAACCCAGGCATGTGCCCCGATGGGAAATAGAACTAGCAACCTTTTGCTTTGCAGGACAACACCCAATCACTGAGCCACTCTGGTTGGGCCATCTGAGAGGCAGTGTTGCTAGTGATTAAGAGCCTGCCTCTGAGGACAGATGGCTAGGGTATGAATCCTGCATCTGTATTTCTTAATTGTGTGCTAAGACAATTTGGACAAGTGACTTAGCCTCTTCAATTTCTCCATCTATAAAATTAGAAGAATTAAATGAGTTTATTCACATAAATCACTTACAACAGTACCTGACACATAGAAAATACTCGGAATGATACTATTATATTTGGCCATTTATACAAAAGAAATAAAAAACAGGACTTATCTAACAGAGTTGATGCTAAGATTAAGTCCATACATAAAACATGTTACAGATAAATAAAACAGGATAGTGTGTAAAGCACAAATTTCCTTGGCACATGCTAGGTTTTCCTTCATATGAGCATGTCATTATAGAGGGTGTGCCTGTTTGAACATTTCTTCCCATATGCCCCCACCTTTTCCTATAATTTACTTTCATATGCAAGGAATGAACATAAATGGGCACAAAGATGTTCATATATAGTTATCAGAACATTGTTTAAGTGGGAAATATTTTGTAATAATCTAGATGAGCTACCAGTGGGGGTTGGTTGAATCTTATGGCTCATCTATATGATGGACTACTATAACCAGGCAGTTAGAAATTATGTGGTAAGTGAACATTTGTTGACAGAGTTGAAAATGTTCCTGACAAATGGTGAGAGAAAAAGAAGAACAAGCTGTAAGTGTAGAGGATGATACATTGTGACTTAACCACACACACACAGGTGTGTGTCTGTACACATATGTATGACTATGTAGAAAACAAGTTGCAAAAGATACCAGAAATAGGATTTATACTTTTGAAAAGTACAAACCCCCAATAGAGAAAATTAGACAAAGGATATGAAGAAACAGCTGAAAAAAGGACAACTTCAGGTGGACAAGATCATTTGAAAAGGTATTCCACTTCCAGATCGAAGTAACAATAAAGCCATCACTTTATTTTTCTGAGATCAATAACATCTGTTGATTGGAACAGAGGAGAAGGCTGGTTGCATACATTCAGTAGACTGGAAACAAAATGAATTTCCTTTAATGAGGAAATGGTAGTACAAGTTGTGGTATGATACAAGTGTTTAAAAAACCTAAAATAGAAAAAAGATGAAGGTAGGTCTATATCTGTGCCTTGCAGGAACACCCATGACATTATGAGAAAAAAATGAAGTGCAGAAAATGTTTAGAGTGGAAGGGTTTTGGTAAAACATACACCTGTTTATAGAAGTACATCTATAAAACAAGGGATGGACTGGCAGGGGTATCCAGCGTTTTGGTGTCTCTGGGCCACACTGGTGGAAGAAGAGTTGTCTTGGGCCACACATTAAATACACAAACACTAACAAAAACTGATGAGCAAAAAAAAGGTTTTAAGTAAATTTACGATTTTGTGTTGGGCCGCACTCATAACCATCCTAGGCCGCAGGCGGCCCGTGGGCCATGGGGTTGGATGCCCCTGTGAGCATCCCTCCCATTCTCAGGCCCCATGATTCTGTATATAAGGCCTTTTGGCTTTGGGCCCTGTTATCTAGGGCCTTTAGCATCATATTTATACTATAGATAGATATTTTTAAGATTGCAAAACAAATTTTTAAACCTCTATTTTATCACATATGTACAAGTTATTCAGAATGTTTTGGGGAAAATAAACTCATTTAAAAAATAGATTCAGAGTTCAGGGGTAGCTGTAGTGCTAATTCAGAAACAGTACTGAAAGATGAGTTTTATAGGTATAGCCTAAGTAGTAAAAGGGTTTATTCTAATGGTCAACATCCCAAGTGGACTGGTGAGACTAGACGCTGCTTGATGTGTGGTAATTTTTTAAGTGTAAGGGTTAAAACAGTTTTCAAATATTCCTACTGGTAAACAAAAAATATATATGTAAAACTGAGGCATGCCCCATTCTGAGAGCAAGTCACTTCAAATTTATTACTCTCTTCCTCTCTTGTAAGGGCAGCCTACTTCCAAGGGGAAAACAATCATTTGTGTGTGTTTATACGTGTTTCTGAAAATACAGCGGTATGGGAACATCGGAGTGCAATGTCAGAGTAGATGAATTGGTTTCTTTTTGCCTGCTGAAATCAATCAGACCAAAAAAGACACACGAGAGTGTGCTGACCTGAGTCTTATTTTAGAAGCAGTGATGGGTCTGCCAGCTCAGTCAGTACCCCTCTGACTGGCTCATGGGCCGGGGTTCTGGGAGTGACCGGACGTAAAGGAATCGGGAGATGAGCACTCCCTGGGCAGCCACACATTTAAAGGCCAGTGGTTTCTGTACTCTAAAGCAGAGGCCTTATCTCTACAGGCTCCTTAAAAGTTTGGCCTTGTCCGTTTTTTTGCTCTTATTGGCCAGAGAAAACGTTATGAAGAGAATTAATCTCATCAGAACAAAGTGCTATTAAAATTGAGGAATCGTGGAATCATAAAGCCCATGAGTTAGTCATGGGGATGTGAACTACAGAGTAGGGGAATATAGTCAGTAATATTGTAATAACTATGTATCGTGCCAAGTGGGTAGTGGACTTATTGGGGGGTCAATTCATAAGTTATATAAATGTCTGAACACTATGCTGTACACCTGACACTAACATAATACTCAACATCAGCTGTAATTGGAAAAAATAAAAATTAAAATAGCAAAAATCCCCTGTGAGTTAGGAGGGGCTGTTGACTCACCACCCTGATAAAAAGCAGTCACAGCATTTCAAGTGCGTTGTTGTCAGAACTTGTTCTTTCTCTCAGTAAAGAACTTGGTAGAGGGAAGGCCAGACAGAAATCTTTCTTAATACAGCTTCAGGCACTCACTGATCATGTAAATTAGAAAGGAGTTGTTCCAACAAGAATTGCAGAGCATTTAAAGTTCTTAGGAACCTACATTTCTGGTTATACCCAATATCTATTTTTAAAACTTGAAATTAGTTTGCCTTTTACAACACTAACCTCTATTTCTTAATTTATATCTTGTGACATAAAAGGAAATCTCTGATTGTGAGAAAAACAAACCTGTGTCCCTAAAAATTTTGAATTATAAAAAGACATTCAGTATTATTATTCTCAAGTAATATGAACGGGCTAACATGCTAAAAGGTCCTGGTTTATTGCACACGCCTACTTGTAATTACTATATTGAAATACTACCCTAAAGCTGTGATGCAGTTGCTAATTTTCCAGATACATCCTTTCATGTAACCAAAAAATAACCCTGTGAGCAGGTATATGGTTCTCCCTAAAACATGCGCACGGCCTGTACACACAAGTGACGCTGATGCCCCACTGTCCAAAACCTATTTCTGACTGCTGCCCGAAATCCCCACTACTATGTTATTAAGTTGGGTTAGGAAAAAACCGGTACGAACATGTCTTTTGGAAGAGCTGTGAAAGCAAAGGGCAGGATAGAACTCCAGGGTCCTAATCAATTTGTTAAATATTAGAGCAAAGGAGACTTTGGAGAACATTTCCCTCAAAGCCTTTTTTAAGGGTGTGTGCTGGGGCCCAGAAAACAAGTAATTATGGGCTAGGTTATGAGAAGTCCCACAGAGTGTGAACCTGAAGGTACTAGTTTCTACCCTGACAGCCACAGATGATAGGGTTCTCTGAAGAAAACATCTGTGGTGAGCCATGGGTGACAAAGGAGGTGCCAAGACGAGTTTCAGTGGGCAGCAGTGTTGACTCTCTAGTTGTGTATCATATCCTCCTCTAGGACTTAAAGATCGACCAGAAAACACCTCTCCGGGTCCTTCACCGGAGGCCCCTCGCTGTACGAACTCGTGTCATTCACTCCATGGAGACATGCTATGTGGATGAGCATCATTTCCGCCTCTACCTGAAGACGCAGGCTGGAACGTATCCTTTCAGCTTCCACATGGCAGGAATCCAACCAGAACCCTTTTGGAGGAGGAGTTCATGCTGCCCTAAAAAAAATAGGCTCAACTTGATCTAGGAGGGGAGTAGGGAAAGGATTAAGTTGGAGAATATTTGCGGGGGGAGGGGGGGTTTGAGTGGTGTTTTTCCCCATTAAATTTGTATTTTTCAAAATGACATTTTAAACCATGAGGCAGCAGTTCAGTTCAATGTGATCTTTAAAATATTTAGTGTCTTATACAATGCTGAACCCATAGTGAGTACTCAGGAAACACTTTTGATTGGTTCATTTGCTGTCTTTACACATTTTTTAAAAATCCTCACTTGAGGATATTTTGTTGTTGTTGTTATTGTTCTTGATTTTAGAGAGGAAAGGAGAAACATTGGTGTGAGAAACATCTAACAGTTGCTTCCTGTACGCGCCCTGACCAGGGACTGAACCCACAACCCAGATATGTGCCCTGACTGGGTATTGAACCCGCAACCTTTTGGTACACAGATGACACTGCAACCAACTGGGCGACCTGGCCAGGACTGTCTGCCTGCATTTTTCCAGTCACATATTCATGACCACAGTTGGGTCCTCTCAACTTTTCCGAGCATTTGCCCCAGATGATTAAACACACTGATAGCAGATGGGAGTGGCCCTACTTTTACATAATGATCTTTATTTGGCCGCTGGTCCATAATAAGAAAATAGGCCAAGGCTGATCACTTGTTGATAACCTACTCACTCTGCCTTGCATGGTTTTGTATCGAGTCTGAGTTGCTGGTTAAAAAATACTAGAGAGCTGTCATAGTCTTAGCTTTATTTTGCTTTTCAAAGTTGCTTCTAGTTTTTGTTTCTTGGTTTCATATTTTTTGTGAACCAATAGCATGAAGTGACAAAATGCCTTCTAACTAGTATGAAACTAATGATATACTTATGGATATAAGGGGGAAAAATGTCAAGTTTTAATCATCTGATAGCATTCTCACTATATGCGATTAGTCTGCCTTTCCTTCCCCACCAACCTCCTCACTCTCTGTCGCCACTGTCCCACCGCAGGAGTAACCAGGATCTCCCCCTTGAAACAGGTATAGGTAACTTCTAAAATCTCCTAAATTTTTACCGCTTGGAGTAAGGGATTGTTTACTTAGACTGCAGTGGGCAGGTCTTTGTATCTTTGTTATTTGGAGCAATCTGCCTATTATAGATGGAATGTGGATGGGATTTCAAAGTAATTACAGATTTTAAAAAATAATTCTTTTTACCATATCCCAGCTTTAGTTCTGGTATACTAGGGAGAAATGCAGTAGTATTTTGGAGAAGCTATTATCTTTTCAATCTCATTAAAATATTTTTACAACCAGCCATGTACACAATACATGTAACTTAAGGCATTAGTCAAGAGAGACTGTTGGGGAAAGCTTTAGATACTATGTGGTTATACACAGAAGTATGTGAGTTTTTTACATATATTGCTCAGTACAGTGAACTAGTTCATTTCACTTACACTCATCCCTCTTAGTATGATTAAGAACCATTCTGGACCTTATAATTGGTTTTTTGGGGGCTTTTTGGTCATCTCCCCTCATCATTGCTACTCAGAAGTAGCATTATCTAAAGAAAGTGAGAAAAAAAAGAATGATAGTTGTTAAGTAATTATGAGTTTAGTAAAGAAGACAGTTATTAGATAATTACATGTCTTATGCTTGAATCAAAACATTTGGTGAAAGTAGAGTGAATAAACTTTCAGAAAGTAAGGATATATCAAAATATTATGTTTTTTAATTCATCATCTGAGAACATTTTTCATATTCAAATTATATTAAACATTTTTTTCCTAGATTTTATTTATTTTCAGAGAGAGGGGAAGAGAGGAAGGAGAGGGAGAGAAACATTGACGTGCAAGAGAAATATCAATTGGTTGCCTCTCACACTCCCCCAGCCCACAACCCAGGCATGTGCTCTGACTGGGAATTGAACCAGTGACCTTTTGGTTCACAGGCTGGTGCTCAATCTGCTGAGCCACACCAGCCAGGGCTGTATTACATTTTTCTACTAAGTGCTGGTTAATAGACCACAGCATAATGGTGAATGAACTTTTACTGAATGTTGGCAAAAACATCTTTCAGATAAAGGTTGTCAAGGCTGTATGTAGTAGAGTCCTGTGTAAGGAATGCTAACATAATCTTTTTGATAAGTGATTCCAGGATTAGTCATTGACTTCAAAATTTGAAGACCTATGAGTAAAACACAAACTTGCCCCTTTGAAAAGGAGAGAGAATTTACTTAATCCTCCTGCTAACCATGTTTGCCGAACAACTAGAACTTAGGTCCTCTAATAATCCTTCTGAAGGGCCTTCATCAGACGAAATTGTCTTATTGTCCCTCCCATCTTATTGCATGTGTCACCGAGTCATTTTACAAGGAAAGCCATTACTGAGGTCACTCGGTAGGACTGGAAACCTATCATCTGGCAGATACTGGCTGCTATTATTGAAAAACGGGATTAGAAAAATGTCAAAGTGGAAGTTGTGGCAAAGAAAATAAATCTTTGGTGTGTGTTTCAGTTGCATTTTTACCTTTCTTGAAATAATAAAGCATAATATGCCAAAAATGTTGCGGATCTTCTTCCATGTTCAAAATTAAAATGGCTGCACAAAAATTCACCAATTTTCATGTTTTTTTTAAAAATGCATGCTGATATGACAGCTGTCACAATCAAATGAAGTTAAAAACAAGTAAGCGCTACTAAGAGCCATCTTACGGAAAAAAAAAAAACAAATGAACTTTTTGGCCAACCCAGTAAATATAGCATTTCTCTACAGTTTATTTTGAAAATCCATACCCAATCCTTGGCACTTGGAGATGAGCTAAAGAAAAAAGAAAATGATGACTCTTGGTAAGTTCGATGTAATGTAAACACGAGTCCTGGGTCCCGGTGTTGGCTACCAGGCTGGTAGGAACCAGCCTGCTGTAGCTTACTTTCTAAGACGTATGTCACAAGTCACAGCTCAGAAATAACCTCTCTTCTTTAACACTTCTACTTTTGTTATTTCTCTTTCATCTATCAAATCTCACCAAACAATGGGTACTGCATATGGTTATGTTATTTTTCCTTAAACAAACTCCAGCTACATTAAAGAGTTTGTACATGGAGACTTTGGGAGAACCAAGCCGAACATTGGCTCTCTGATGGATGTGACTGCAGACATTCTTGAGCTGGATGTTGAGGTAAACCATTTTATTGTGGAAATGCCTGTTTGCACTTTGAATTCAAAAGTATGCTTTTTTGGCATTAAGCCAAATAGTACTACTCACCTTAAGAGGTGTTTGAAATGGTCAGAATCTTATAGTAGCATTATACTGCAGGGAGGGTCTATCTTGGAATTTTTATATCTTAAAAAAAAAACAAGGTCTTATTTATGATTCTTGCAAATATATAGCTAATTTATTAATTGTTCTTTACATATGGCATGAGATCTAAACCATTAAAACAGGCATGGGAATGAGGTTGTAAGTGCCCTTCCGGTGTCCTTTGATTCTGTACTTCATTCCCATACTGATTTTGTCTTATAAAGAATTTAAGGCAGCCTAATCAGAAATGTCTGTTCGAGACAGGTAGGGAATGCGACGAGCCAATGGTTATTAATGAAAGCAGTTCCATGGACCCCTTGGATGTGGTCCAAATTCTCCACTCTTATAATCTGAATTGGAACAAGGTTAAATTCGCAAGTAATTGGAATGGATCTTTCAGGAAGTTCTCCATAAATATCTTTCTCATTTGAGCATCAGCAGGTATTGAGTACCGAGTTGTGCTCCCATTAGGAATAGAGCCCTTCCCCACCCCCACCCCTCCAATTTTAGGAGAGGCTGACATTTTGTACTTGGAACTTGTACCCGTTATAAAAAGAAGTGGGTATAGTTACCTAGGGTAAAAGCAGCTATGGTAGTCCAGTGATCACTGGGGCATTATTACCTCACCGGCAGTTCTCCTGAGAGCTTTCAGATTAGATCGTATTCAGCTCAGCCAGTGATAGCATCTTCAGGGTTGCAGGTGGCCTCCTCAGAGAGAATATCATTTGGACGAAGACACCTTGTTAAAGAAAACCCCAGTTGCACTTGTCTTCTTTACCTTACTCCTTAGTACAGTTTAGGAATGTCAGAGTCACAGGCCAGTGTTTCTCGGCTCTGATTATCCATTAGAATCACTTGTAGAACTTTTTCAACATTATAGCATGCCTGCCCTCCCCTGCGCTTGACACATGCTGATTATGGTCAGAAGGGTTTAGTTTTCAGGCTTGAGAAACCACCCATTACCTTATATATGGGTGTTGGGTATATGGCTATATTCTGAAACAGTACCAAAATATTTTCTTGGGATTTATAAAAGGTACACACATAGATATGCAAGTTACTTGGGCTTTTGGAATAAAATTTCTCTGAATCTGTTATGTGAGGTGACTCATTGATCAACTTAAAAATCCAAGTTTTTATCTTTACATCTCAAACAACACGGTACAGTGGATTTTTAAAAAACTTTCTCCTAAATTAGGCCCTCCAGGGTAGTTAAGATGAGGTGCAATTTAATACGTCTAAGCCCTGGAACGTGGCCCAAAATAGTCTGGTACTGTAATTTCATTAGGTTTTGTTTTAGAAGAACTAGACCGGGGCGAGTGGAAATAAGGGAAAATGAAAATGATCAGAAGAATAAAAGTTGCTGAGATTTCAGAGGGAAAGTTGGTGTTGCCACCTGAATGTTTGCTTTTAACTTAGCTACTTTTGCTAATTAAAAAATTTTAAGTGTACTCTAGTGTCTTATCAGTCAAAAGGCACAATTAATAACCAGCAGAGTAACCAAATACTTAATAGATTCAGCAACAGACTGCAGACCCAAAATCCCAAGCACTAGAATTGGGTTTAGAGTGTTCAATTGTATTCATTGGCTTTTTCCTTCAAATGCAGTTTCTTCTGTTATAGTAATGATAGAAGTGTTAAATTTATACAGCATTATCAGCAAATGCTTCCTAGAACAGTAATATGTTTTAATGACTTGTTTTCTTCCTTCTAGTCTGTAGATGTTGACTGGCCCCCTGCTCTGGATGACTAGCTTTCAAATCTGGAAGCAGAGTAGGGTTTTCATGGCACGATGTGGACGTCCATTCAGCATACATTGTAAAATGGCTGCTTACTCACCATAACAGTGTCTTGGAAACCATTTGGATCATGTTGATCTATTTATTTTTAAACTTGTAACATCTCAGGATCCACATGCAGTATGTGTATATTGTGTGTTACATTGTTCTAAGGATGTCTTAATGATTTTTCTTGTTCCCTCTCCAACTCCCACAAGCCAAAACTATGAATAATGAAACCATTCTCTATCTTAATTCTTTCATTTAGAGAGGTACACAAACAGGATGCATACTCTGATAATCTTAAGAAGCTGTAATTTCTTCCAGCAAAACTTCCCTTCACAAGAGAAATACCACCTTTAAAATCATGTTCTAAATTTTTTAAATGATGCTAATAAGCTATATCTATATTTATACAGCACAGTATCTTATAATAAGATATCAAATGCAAATCTGACACCATTAATGTTTTCCCAGTAAGCTTCTAGCAAGCTATTACCAATAGAGGTACTTTTGGTGTGATTTATCACAAATGCTAATGACTTCAAGTTACTATTTTGACAATCTAAAATTGTCAGTATCTTTCCTGGGGAAGGAAAGTAAAACCTTAGGAATCAAGGCTTACCATGGTAAGAGACTTTAATAAATCTTTTAAATAAGGAGACACAAGTGCCTTCAATAACTTCAATGCCAGGGATAAGATTTTGAAAAACTGAAATTGCCAAATGAAGGTAAGCTGATATGATTCTAGAGTGCTTCAATATATCATCTAACCTCAAACAGCCTCATCAGGTAGGTAGGGTATCATCACCACCACTTTATAAATATGAAAACCAAAGAACAGAAGGTAAATGATTTAGCTAAGATTGTTAGTTGCTTTCCTATCTAAGACTCGGACTTAAGTTGCCTGGTCCGTAGGTCCTTTCTAATAAGCCTTGCTAGGGAGCACACAGTGTACGAAGGCGGCAGTTGTGGATGTCACTTACATGCACATGACCATGAGAACTGACTTTTGGAATTTAGATGCCAAATCAAGGAGCTTATCCAAAAATAGCCCAAGGGTGTTTCTTATGATCTCATATGATTACCATTTGTTAGTAAGTTCATCATCTGTTGATACTATGAAGAGGAAAAACATTAAATAAGCAAAATCTGCAGAAAGTGGCTGAGACATTAAAACTTTCAGAAAGGAGTCTCATTAAAATTTCACACTTAAGTATAATTTCTGTCACCCTGATCCAACTGTCTGAGCTTATTTTAGAACATGGTGTGGCTTGGATAGTATTGGATTACTCAGTTTCCCTCTCTACATTAAACACAACTCAAAGATACTAAGATGTATTATTCACTACAGAAATCAGGAAAGTATTTTAATTGACATGAAATTTCATTATGTAAATAATAGCAATTTTTTTCACTATTTTCAATGCTATAAATGAGAAAGATAATAAAAATTAACTTTTGATAAAAAGGTAAGAACTTTTGTGTGCATGTTTCTTGGTTTCTCGGGAAATTTTGCTACAAAAGAGGTTTAAGAACCTCCTTAGCCAGCTGAAATTAGAAGACTTCTATTTCTTAATTTCTATCCCTGTGGTTATGCAAAATTTCAAGAAAAGAGTAAACTTTAGTTGTGAGTACTTGTTCCAAATGTTCATAGAATTATGAACCACAAATTAATGTAGATCTTTGTTTACGCAGAACTCATAACATTAAGTAATTAAAGTATTATAGTTTGTGTTGCCTATATAAAAACATTTTAAAATTAGTTTTGTGACCTCTTATAGCTTTAAATTAAATCTTTTAAATAATACTTAGAGAAAGGGTCATTTGTACTGCTTAACATTTCTGTCCCAAATATAGTCTGTGATTTAGTTTAGGAAAAATACCAACTCTAAATACCTGGAAAAGTAAAAATAAATATATAGAAGTTGGGAAAATGAAAAATTTCCTAAATAAGGTAACCAGTTGCATTTTCAAATTATGTAAAATAAAATTATTAGTTACATTTCCATTTCCAAAAAGAGAAACATCTTAGGTAGATATTTTCTTTTGGAGCTTTATTCTTTGATTTTTAGGTCCACATAAAAGAATGAAGTTTGATACAAGCTTTTCTGAGTTAATTTTTCTTAAGTGGTACCTTTATTATGAAAAATACTACTTTTATGATTTTTTAAAATTTTGAAATAATTTCAAGTTTTGCAAGAAAAGTGCAAAGGAACTTTTTTCCCTGAACTATTGAGCCAGCGATGGCCTATCGCGCCGAATACATTAGTGTGTAATTCCTACGGACAAGGTCATTGTTCTACTTCATTCATCACAATGTAACTATCAAGATCAGGAATTAACCTGATACATAGTCAAGGGATTACGTTTTGCACTTAGTTGTCTTTTTAGTCTCTACCAATCTGAAACAATTCATCTTCCCTTGACTTTCATTATTTAAACACTTTGATGATTTAGTCCAGTTATTTTGTAGTTTGTTCAATTATAGACTTTGCCTGGTGTTTCATTAATAGATTCAGGTTGTACCTTTCTAGCAAGAATAACACAAAAGAGATGGTATCTTCTTCGTGTATCTTATCAAGTGTCACACAATTTTAATTTGTGCTTTTAACCAATGATTGGGCTTGGATCAGTTAATACAAGTAGTGTCTGCCAAGCCCTTCTACTTTTCCCCCTCTGCTTTGATTAATAAATATAGAGAGAACCATCCAACTTTCACTCACTAGGATTAGCATTCATTGAAGATTTTCAACTGAATTGATTTTAACCACAATGATTGTCAAATTCCAAATGATTTTCTAATTCCTTTAACATTTATTGGTTGACATTCTGTAGAACTAGGTTCTCAATTAGGCAGAACTTTTCCTTCTTGTGGATTCATGGCTTTATGTTTTATTTAGTTATGGTTTGCTACTCATGTATATTTTGATTTCTAAGTACTGATTTGGTTGCCTCATCAAACTGAGTCCTGTAGCCTTTTGACATGTCCCCATTATTCTTGGAGAAATGTTCATAGTTGTTTCTAACACAAAGACACTCCAGGCTCATCTTGTGTTTCATCTTCACCCGCCCTAGAGTGGGCTATTTCACTACGAGGAACTAGTTTTTAGTGGAAAATTATATTTAGAAACCAAAATGTGGGCACTAGGGATATGCTCATTGCTGTGTGGCATTGCTGCTCCCAAGCCCTTGCATGGCACGCACGCACACATGCTTACCTCTATGTATTCTTTTTTTAAAAAGATTTTATTTATTTATTTTGAGAGAGAGGGGAAGGGAGGGAGAAAGAGGAAGAGAAACATTGATCCATTGCCTCTCGTACACACACCGACCTGGGACCAAACCTGCAACCAGGCATGGGCCCTGCCTGACCAGGAATCAAACCAACGACCTTTCACTTTGCAGGACGATGCCCAACCACCTGAGCCGCACTGGTCAGGGCACCTCTGTGGATTTCTTTACATATATTGAAACTATGAGCTATACCAGTATTTCCAGTTGCAACCTTTACTCTAGTTTTCTCTCCCTTTCCACATTTGTCATTTCTTTCTCTGGGAGTGAGAAATCTGGCTCCCATTAGCTTTACTATATTAACTTAATAGATCATTCCCCCTCTTGAATAATCTATCACTGCATCCTCATTTCAGATCACCGAGACACTCCTCCCTACCACCCTCACATGTTCGCCTTGGGCTCCATACACTGTAATCCCTCATTGGGCCAGCACCTTCGCCCACTGTGGTAATACCTTCCTGTACCTTGCTCAGAATAAGTGAATGACTTGTCCTCAGTTATTCTGGAAGGAAGAGAAACAGGCAGGAAGTAAGGAAGGCAGAAAATAAAAATATTTTTAAAAAGCATTTTAATACTCTGTAAAATTATGTCATTTCAAAGGACAGTTATGTATTCAACTACATTCAGCTATAGTGTTTCATTAAAATGCCTAGTGTTGCTAAGCAACCCAAACTAGCTTTTTCTGTGAGGAAGATGCTATAAATGCAAAGAAAATCTCTTTGATATTCCTTTATGATTTTTAAATTATTTATTTTTTTTAGAGAGAGGGAAAGGGAGGGAGAAAGAGGGAGAGAAACATCACTGTGTGGCTGCCTCTCATGCATCCCACCAGGGACCTGGCCCGCAACCCAGGCATACACCCCAACTAGGAATCGAACTGGTGACCCCCTGGTTCACAGGCTGGCGCCCAATCCAATGAGCCACACCAGCCAGGGCTCTTTGATATTTTTAAAGTCAAATAGCAACAACATTTAGTAAGGGTTTTAGAATTTTTCCATTTATTATATTACCAAGAAAAAAAATCACTGTTTACAAAGATATTACAGAGACAATATTCTGTACAATAAAAGGTATTGACATTTTAAGAATTGCATTTTGATACTGCACTTAACAATTAAATAATTAAACAGTACCTGAGAACTTTTAAAATTTTTCCAGTGCATCCAAATTCACTAGTCACTAAAAAGCGTATAAACATACCTAGAACAGCCCAAAAAATATAGTAATAGTGCCATTCCATGGGGATCTATAGTCATCAGTTAAAAGTATTTTTAAGTACATTCTTTTAAAACAGAAATCGTTTCTAAAGGGTTCATCCAGTCTGAACCGTGCATTTAAGAATGCCCATCCCCCAAGGACTTGATTGTGCTTTCCTTGCCATTTCATCTTGAAGCTCCCTGAACTGTGTGCCAGTGACCAGTATTTTCAGCTAATGATCCAGTAAAATCAAGTGTGTCGTCAGTGAAGTTTCCTGAGATGGAACCCCACAAACGGACCCCAAAGACTCCAACCTGACCTGATTCTTAGTACATTTTATACAAAGTTATAAGGGTTTGACAACAAAGTTCAAGAAGGAAAACAAGATGAATATTTGATACTTTTACCAGTTTGTATTTTATTTACCTGCCAATATCCCTAAAAACTTCATCTGTTGAAGCACCAACTTGTAGAAGTAGGTGATTAGAACATTAGAGTATGACAAATTCCACTCCTTTTAAATAGATTATTAGCAGGTGGTATTTTTTTTCCCCTGAAGCCATAGACATTTAGGATTGAAAAAAATAATTGTCTATAAATTGTATCTGTATTTTATTTATTAATGAGGGTAACAGAGACATGATGGAGTCTTTTGGAGGAGGGTATAAGCTTTGGTTTGCATTAAAAATGACATGATTACTATTGAGTTCAATAAGATTGAATCTCACCTTTATTTTATGCATAAAATAATGCAAATAATAAAATCTGCATTATTTTATTCAATACAACAAGCCTTGTGAGGTAGGTAGGCTGGGTATCATCTGCAATTTTGTATCTGAAGAGATAGGCCCACAGAAGTTGTGATTTGTTAAATACCACACAACTTCTAAGTAGCACAGCTGAAGATTAAAACCCAGATGTCTGACTAAAAATTTGCTGTCCTTTTCATTTCTGCATGCTATTGAAACATCCCATGGGAATTTCTTTAATCTCTCAATAAATCAATTTATAACAATTTATTTGGTGCTACTAGGCAGCCTGGGCCACCAATTACAAGTCTTTCTTAACACGGACAGCATAATTAGTTTTCCTGAAGCATTAGGTTACAAAATGACACTCCAGCTGTTTCTGCTGTTTCTGCTCAGGGATGGATAGAGAAGCCCAGTTACCAATTTAAAGGCTATTAAGATAGGGTACTGATGGTAAAAATCAGAATAGCGGTTTTGAGGAGTACGCAGATTGGCAATGGCATGAAGGAAACTTCTGGGGTGCTGGAAGTGATTATGTATGTAAATATTCATGAAGCTGTAAAATTAATCCACTTTATGCACTTTACATATGTTATCCCTCAAAAGAAAAGGACTGATATATTTGAGAAAAAGAGTTTTGTCTCATTCACCTCTATATCACTTACAGTGAGCACCAAACATGGTGCTTTGCACGTTAGACTGGAAGAAATGTGTCGTGATTGATTACATGAATACTCCAGTGTCTGTGCAAGGGTAAGGTGCTGGGCGAATGCACCTGGGGAGGACTGAAATTAAACTTGCCACCTACAGTAGAGAGAAGCAGCAAAATCAGACGTATGAAACAATCCTAATAACTGTAAAATTTGTACCTGATACAGTTGACAATATGGAGGCAGAGGGTGAACTATTTCACAAGCTTGATAATCTTGGCATCGCTGCTTTTCCTTTCAGGTTAAGTACCTTTCCCTTTAAGAACCACATCCTTGTCCACATTTTTATACTCACTCCTAGGTCAATTTCACCCTTGACTCCCCAATAATAGTACCATTTATTCAGCACCTATTATGCCAGGGACTGTGCTAACAGATGAACAAGTCCCAAAGATGAAAGAGACAAACTTAAATGACTTTAATTCAGTATGGTGTTCTACAATAGGGGCGTGTACAAAGCTGCTCCTCAACAAGGGAGGCAGGACCGAGTTTCACAGAGGAGAAGCCCAGTCTTAAAGACTACGTGATATGGTTGTAGGAGAACACAGGCAGAGTGGGGAAATGTTAAAAGCACAGAGGCTCAGTGGCCTGATAGAATTTTTTCGAGGAATGACAATTATGTAATAGGGAATAAGGAAGAGTGGAGTGTTATTTTTAACTGGAGCATACGGAAGAGAGATTCTTGTTGGGGGAGAAGAGTGAAAGCCTACACTAAACTTAGCAGGAATGCAGGGACAAATGCAAGAGATTTTTTAAAAGGACTTGATGACTAAGTATGAGTGTGAAGTTTCCTTTAAATATCATGGATGGCAGGGTAAATGGTAATGCCATTAGTGAAAGAATATGCAAGAGGAGGAGCCAGTCATAAAGATACTCAGATCGAGTAAGAGAAGGCTGAAGCCGTGGGCATTGATAAGGTCACCCTGGAGGAAAAATAGCACCAATGGGGTCCAGTTGAGATTAGGGATGGCGGGGAGTCAACCTCAGAGAAGAATCTTGTCTACCACTGGAACTGTGGGGGCGTATCCAAGGAGGGAATGGTCAGTGGGACCAAAGGTTACCGATGGTTCAAGCAGAAAAAAATATCACAAGGGAGGGTGTCGCTGGTTACTTTTCCCAGAATATCATAAGAAAATAGTAGGAGGTAAAGACAGAGATGATAGGGTAAAAAATGACTGGGAAGTGAAGAAATGGAGCCTGAAAGCACTTTGTAAGTCTGGATGGGAAGGAAAGGGGTATGAAGATGGCAGGAGAGGTTTTTTCCTTTTAAGCTAGAAAACATGTTTATCGTGTTAATACAAAAAAGGGCACTAAATGCTGATGTGAGGATAAGGAAACAGGAAGAGGAATGGAAGAGAAAGAGGGAAAGGGGTCCAGTATATAAGTAGAGTTTAGAAAGGCATAAGGTCACCTATTCCTCAGAAACTAAGAGTGGGATGTTACAAGAACAGGAGAAAGTGTAAACACATTTAGAGATAGAGAAGAAGCAGTCAAAATCTTTTTAAGTTATGAATTCTAGGAGAAATACATTTTATCACAGATGTAGCAGTACCTTACTTTGGTTTACACAGAAAAACTGCAAGTCAATTGCTCACCTAATTTTAAAAATCCATTTAGATTTTCTAACAGTGTTTAACTGATCGATGCTAAATTAATATAAAATTATAGGATTCTACATTTTTAAAAAAGTGTACCACCTATTAACCACTATCTGAAAATATCTTGGGTTCATATTTTGAACAGGTAGGAAATTGTGTCCAGATTTTTCTTTCTTCTTGGTAAGTTCTACTGAAGTATGTGGTATGCTTATGATTTTCAAAATTATGTAACAGAAGTGTTTCATTTTGAAATCATAATTTCTGAGAAACAATAACAGTACTTGGCTTTATTCTTTTTCATCGTTATTCTTTTTCTTTTGCTCCCTAAATATTCTGACCCCAAATCTTATCTTGGTTTCCTTTCATTTCCCAGTATCATTCAACTCAGAATTTTTATTTATATAACATTCATGCATTCCCTGTTTTGACCAAAGTAACTAGTTTTAATTGTCCCACTAAATTTATGGTTTGGTTGGATGCTCTATAAGTGAAATGACACATTCCTAGCTGAGAATATGCTTAACATTTATGGTAGGTTCTAGTTGTAAAATAAAGTATGTCTTTAATAAGTTACTTAGTATCATGACAATTCCATCACAATTAAGATTTTGCCCAAATTTCACCGTAATTTTTCTACTGGGATTACTTTGCTTTCCAACAATTCGGATTACCATTATTAATCCTTGTCTTGAATGTATGATTCTGACATAAACCCAATGTTACATTAAACAGAACTATAAAAATCATGAACATCTAATAATTAAAGCTATTCTTTGTTTCAAAAACCAAAGCTGTATCATTACTACCTTGAATGTTCAATAAATATTTACTGATTATTTAATATCGGGCAGATACTGTTCTACAAACGTGTTCTACAAACGTATTCAACAAACGAAACACAAATATTCCTGCCCTCATGAAGCTTATATTCCTGTATAAGAAAACAAATAGTAAATGAATGCTTAGATGTACTACGGAAAATATAAAGGAGGGGGGACATGGTGTGCTGATATATATAGTGTCAAGGAAGGCTTTGATCAGGTAACAGTTGAGTGAGACTGAAGGATGTAAGGAGTGAGCTCTCCACGTACCTGAGAGAAAACCAGTCAGGCAGAGAGAATACCAAGTATGAAGACTCTGAAGCAGGGGTGTACTTGGTGTTTTTGAAGAGGAGCACTGAAGTCAAAGTACCTGGAGCTGAACGAAGAGGGGAAAATGGTAGCAGATGAGGTAGGAGAGAGAGAGGGCCTGCTAATGTTAAGGACTTTGGTCTTTACTCTGAGATGGGGAGCCACTGGATGGTTTTGACCAATTGAATGAAAGGATTTGACTTGGCTTAAAAATAATCATTCTGGCTACTTTAGGGAGAACAGACTATTAAGGGTACAAGGATGTAAAGAGGGCTTCTGGAGGTTATAGCTTCAATCCAGGAAAGATGATGGTGGCTTGGAACAGGATGTTAATAGTAGAAGTCAAAAGAGGTGGTTAGCTTTGGATATATTCTGAAGGTAGAACCTACCAGATTTGCCTATAGATTAAGATATGGGAGATAATGGGGAAAAAGAATCAAGGATGACTCCATGGTTTTGGACCGAGCAACCAGAAGCATGGCACTGCCATTTACTAACTTAGGGGTAGACTGAAAGAGAAGCAAGTTTGGAAGGGAAGATCAAGGATATGTTGAGTTTGAGCTTTAATTACATTTCTAGGTACAGGTGTCAAATGAGCAGTTTCACACCCATGGGTGAACTCCAACTCTGGAGTTCAGAGGGCAGGACTACACTAGAGATAAAATTTCAGAGTTGACAGCATGAAACTGGGTGAGATCACAGTGAGGGAGGACACATAAGAAAGAGAAGAAGTGCAAGGAAATTTCTTCTCCTTAAAAACATGGGTGCAAACAGAAAATTGCCAGCAATTTTAAAAGTACGGATTTAAATAGTCCGAAAAGTAGAGAACCCCCCATACCTAGAAAAGGCCTTGATACAAATTAGCATTTAAAAAAATTTTTGATTTACATATAAATCTAAGAAACTCCCAAAAGCCTCAGAAAGACCCCTTAGGGGTCACCTTAGCCCACACACCTCAAAAATAACAAGGAGTTTATTTTTCCAATGACATAGCCATTACAAGTTTTACTTTAAATTTGCTCAAAAGCAAATATCAATTCATTTAACTAAGAATACATTAATACATTACAAAAGAAATATAAAAAAGCATATTTGGAAAAGCTGGAGCTTTACCCTAATGTTCTCTTCACTTTGTTCTAGGGAAACATGGTGAAACTCTAAAGACAGAATTCTTATCACACACAGTGTCAGGTCACATGTTTCAAAAGAAGAAAACACTAAAGCCCTTTTAAATTTCTGTTTGGAAAGTTCCCTTTCTGGCAGTTTCCGACTTTATATTCTGCATACTCAAAGTTTGTTTTTTTTTAATACAGAAAAATTGATTTTATTCAATATTTAACATGTCACAGACTCATTATATACTTCCTATGGTCAATAATGATTGAGTATAGGCTGAAATTTGTACTAGTTTAAAGAAACCTGCAGTGAATGCAGGATTCCACACCACATCGTAGCCTAGAAGTTCAGTTTGTGTGGATTTATCTATTCTTGAAGCAAAGGTCGCCTGTAAATGCTGAACTTTCCCCAGCTCTTCTTCAAGTTGGAAAATGAGTTCACCCCTCTTTCAGTGGCAGCTTCAGCACTGAACATTCATCTTTTATTTACATCCTGAAAAATTTTCTGAGGAGCTCCAGCGCCAAGATTGACTGTCAAAGAACTCTCCTACACACCCAAAGTTTTATACTTCTCCCTAATCAAGAAATTTTTGCATTATCATTTGAAAACTAAATCTCCCAAATCCTGCTGTATTATAGTCTTGGTCAGAGAAAAATATAAAATACTGCATCTATATAGGTAACATTAAAATGGTTGCAAACATGTAAAAAGATTTAAATCTTGAATCACTATTTAAATCTTACAAGTTAACTGGAAAAAAAGTCTAATTCAAACGAGTCGCTCAATTGCTCATTCTGCATAGTGCCAATACCCGAATACTGACTTTGAACAAAACCATGGCTGTTTGCATTAGTACCGTTTGAAGACCCCGACTCATTTATCATGCTGTTATTTGTACAATTGAAGTTAGATCCCTCAAATGCATCTGATTGTGAAACAAACGCAGTAGCACTGGAACTGGCGCCTGCTGACAGGCTGGAAGAGGACATCTGATGGAGCTGTCTCAAGTCTCTTGGGTCTAACACTGAGTTACACGAGGGGCTTTCGATGTTCATGCTCACAAGTCTCGGATTATCAGTTTCCCTCATGCTGTCATTACTGGGCGCCATCAAATTCACACGGCAGTTAGGCATCATGTTGGCATCAGAAATACCATATAAGTCAGCTGATGACATGGGTGATGCTTCCATTCTGCCTATGTCATTAGTACTGTTATAAAGGCAAGGATTAGAAGCATTCAACTCACTCACAAGAGGCATTTCCAGGAATGGTGGGATACCCTGTGAATTAGAGGAAAGTGTCCCTGTTGAAAAACTACTCAGTGGATTTGTACTGACTGAGCATGGGGTGGGGTGGGCCACAGAGGACCAGCTTGAAGAAGGCTGAGGTACCATTGGGGGTATGGCTGAAGGATGATGTGGCAATGCACTGGACATGGGTACATTCGGGGAATAGTAGGGTTCTGCTTGACTTGAAACTCCTGAAGGCCTGGGCATTTCTGCTAAAGCTGCGCCATGAGAAAACAAGTTCGATTCTGTGGGGGAGGGGAAATATATTTTTACAAAACTGAAATGAACAAATTATAAAAAGTACTATTTCTAAAAATTGCACAAACATGTTAATAAAGAAAATTTAAGGACGCTGAGTAGCATTTCAAATAAAATGTTAAATAGCACTAAAATTATTACATGAGCCCAAAACTGAATTCTGTGACACTTAGTGTTTTACAAATACCGATAAATAATTTTGCTGTTATTTTGGCATAGATAATTTCACTCCAGTTAAATTTGAAAATCTATCTTCTGAGGTCCTATGAAGGTATTTTTGAAAAATGAAAGATGAATATCAGAATTTCAGTTAGTGGGACTCTAAATAGCCCAAAATCATTTCATTTCTCCACCTTCAAGGAAAAATGGAGCAATGGAAGAACTTATTAGGGATAACTGAAAGTCCACTGCCTAACTTTCTAAGCTGTATTAAGATATAACACTAATGTACTACACATTCCCAGTCAGAAAAAATTAAGGATTCTCTGTGTATTTACGCATTATTTATTTACATTGCTATACATACTAACCCAGGAAAAAGCACTGATTTCAGAATGTGACATGAAAAAGACTTCTAATTAACCCTGGTTGAATGATCCAAATCAGAAGCTGGCAACTTTTTTTCTATAAAGGGCCAGAACATATATTTTAGGCTTTGCATGCTCTGTTGGAACTACTCAACTCAACCACTGTGGTGAAAAACGCAGCCACAGACAACATGCAGTCAGATGGGCAGGGCTATGCTCCAACAAAACTCCGTGTATAGACAGGCTACTGGCCAGATCTAAAACATTTCTTGCATGACATGTTATAATTAGTAAAATTATCACCATATGAACAAAAGTAATTTCTCAAACAACAACTCCACAAAACCAGTTTCCAATACGACCTCAGGACGCCAAAATCAATTTATTCAATATTCAAAGCATGAAAAAATATATAGCAGTAGGAGATATCAAAGAAGTTTTATTCCTAAGAATGGAATTCCAATATACTGTGCAAAGCACTTGTCTTTCTGATCACAAGGAATATTCTATAGGAAATAAAATACCTTTTTTAATGAATCTTCCGTCGCCAGTTGGTCCTAGGGAATCAGGTCTAGGTCTTTCAGGAAAATTAACTGCTGTGATAAAGTTTTTCCATTATTAAATGTAATTTGAAAAATAACATTATCAGTTAAAATTTGAAAAATTGAATAAAGGAAAAATATCCCACAAAATCTATTTAATTATGAATCAATCCAAAACATTCTTACCACAATCTTGCCACAGTTTCTGGAAAAGTAGAGTTGTTTTTTGTTTCTTTGCTTTGTTGCCATAAGTATCTGGTTAGAAAAAAACCATAAAAGCATGTGAATGGATCATCATGCTTCTTCTCCTTTAATAAATAAAGTGTTTTATTCCTACATAGAAAATGCTTTAAATAAATGCACATAATATGGATTTAATAAGTGGTGCAGAGTATCCTAAGCCAGTGGTAAAAGATACTTTTCTCTTAGTTAAAAATAGTTTGATATTAATTTTATTCTCTTCTAACACTTATAAGTCAACAATGTCAGCTAAGCAATAAGGGCAGAAAAGGAACAAAATGGAGACCACTCTCTGGCAAGTTTGCTACCTAAAAAAAGGGTACAATAAAGACACAAAACCCCCCTCAAATATAAAACAAATTTCGATAAATGGTTTAGATACTTTGAAATTATCCCAGATTCTTTTCCTAAGAAAGAGCTACAAAGAGCATAAAGATCAACTGGTTGAAAAATCAGCTGAAAATTGTCAGGAAAAGAAACATAAACTATGAAGAAAACATAACAATGTATCCTACAAAAATGTTATTAGCAGAACTAATTTTAAGAAATTTATAAAACATTCCCACCAAGAAGTCACACCTTTTTCATCTGGCAGATATCTAAAATCCATAGATTCGCTAACTTCCTGGTCAGAAGGTCTCCGCAGCTGCATTTTTACTGTTACTGGTTCCGTTATGGCTTTACAATATGGTGGAGTCTTGAAAACAATGGCCACTTGACGGTGGACATCAGCTTGTGAAAAGATACCTTTTGCTTCCCAGTCATTCAGCACAAACCGAACTTCTATGTCATCTAGTGAATATGAAAGCAAAGAACTATCAATGGGAAAACAAAGTAAAATGTACCTAGTAATTTAAAGTATATCCTGAATTCAATGAAACAAACAAAAAACAAATAAATACCTTTCTGAACTTTGTCACAGAGTAGGAATATTTCATCTCCTCCTCTGACACTTCCACAGTTCTTGTTTACACGACAAATCCTTAACTCTGCAGTATTAGGAGCACCTAAGTATGAAGAATTTTTTTAATGGGTTGCTACCTTAATAATATATTTTATTCCTTTTTGAAGTAGAGAATTTTAGGAAACCAATTTACAGAATAGATAAAAAAAGTTTAATGTATAAGTAAATTAGGAACACTAAACACATTAACCATCCACATCTGTTCTTTTCCTCCCTAACTGCATTGTCTAACCTAGTTTAGAGTGACTTCATTTCTAGGCAGTGAATCTTGCTGCTTCCAAATTCTGATTCTTCCAATCCAACCTAAACACTGTCACCAAATTAATCTTCTTAAATCATGGCCATAACCCTAAGGCAATGCAATTTTCATGCTTCCTGCTACCTGGGCAATAATCCAGTAACTCTCCCTGGCATTCAAGGCCCTCCGTGAAAAGAACACTCTAATCTACCTTTATAACCTGATGTCCCACTATCCTTCTACAGGCAAAACAGGGACAGTCATATACCACTGGCGATCATTTATAAGAGTAAACACACACACACAATATGAGGGCATTTTCATAATCTTTAAAAACCACAAGTATCTGTATCCTTTGATCTAGCATTTCCCAACATTCTACTTCTGCAAATTTAGGACAGAGACCTATTTGCACAAGATATCCAAATATAGGATATTTATTGCAGTAAAATGTGTTACAGCAAAAAGAAAAAAACAAACCAAATGTCTTGCAATCATTACTGTAATAGGGTAAGAATTTAATAAAATTATGATATAGCCATAGAAGGCGCTATGCAGCTACTGACATGAATATGGTGCCTGAAAGGGAGAGATTCAAGATACATTGCCAAAAGGGAAAAAAAAGTTAAAAAAAAGATTAGTGATAATTTTTTTAAAAGTTGCCAAAAACATACTGTGTGGATAATGATGATGATGATGATGTATTGTATATATATGAAGAAGAAACTGGTGAAATAGGTACCGGAGGACAGTGACTATCTTCAGAGAATGAAATGAGAAGAGATTAACTATAGAGGTTACTAACTCTTGTTATTTTAGGAATGTTTGAATTTTTCCTATAATAAACATAGTTTCTCTAATTACTGAAATTAATTTTTAAAAATTAAACTATAAAAAAACAAGCTAAGGCTACGAATGCAAGAATATAAAGTACTTACGGTTGTCATAAATAGGGTTAGAGACAACAGGAGGTAGAGTGGTCGTCAAGTTACCATGTTCATCATAGAGGAAAACTTGAAAACATAATCTCACCACATTGAGGTCGCAATCTTCAGTATCAAGCAGCTGTGGTTCAGGGACTAATTGACACATTAAAAAAAAAAAAGAAAAAGAAAAGAATGTAGAGTATTCACATAGAACTCAAATCCTGCTAGGTCCTCCTCCCTGCCCTAAATGTCCAATAACCTCGAATAGTATCCACGTCTGCACTAATAAAAATAGAATGATACACAATCTAAAGAATGCCTTTTATCATTAGTATATCACATATTCACTAACAGTATTCATTAAGTTATGGCTGTGGTCAGGAAGTTACTACCCAAGTCATCTGGAACTCAGAGCAGAATCCCAAATTGACATTAATATGAAATTTTTACAAAGATGATCACAGGGTATATACAACAGAGAACAGACACTCATTCATTTGTTCAACAAGCATGTATTTAGTTCAGTCATTGTGTTAAGAACTCTGTAAATTATCTCCTAAATTTGTACAAGATGAACTGATTTTAAACTTGTCCCAAGTTTCATAGCTAAGAAGTGGCAGAATAGGAATTCAAACTCAGGTAATTGAATCCAGAGCCTAGGCTCTTAAAAACTGAACTCTATTGGAAAATTTTAAAGATTTTATTTATTTACTTTTAGAAACAGGGGAAGGGAGGGAGAAAGAGAGGGAGAGAAACATCAATGTGCAAGAGAAACATTGATCGATTGCCTCTCACACACCCCCAACTGGGGACCTGGTCCACAACCCAGGTATGTGCCCTGACTGGGAATAGAATCCGTGACTTTTCAATTCACAGGCCAGAGCTCAATCCACTGAACTGCACCAGCCAGGGCTAGAAAATTTTACATATGTTTTGAATAAAATGACAAAAGGGATATATACTAAAATTTAGATCAGTATTTTAGGAATTAAATACCAAGAGGATACTAGATGAGATAAGGTAGCTTAGTGTTCATAAGAAATTTTATGTGCAAATTTGGTTTGTTTTAAAAAAGGCAAACAAACCTTAGAGCAGGAAAATTTTACAGTTCTTAAAAAATATGAAAAGCCATTCTTTATGAAAGAATATAGTGAGTGTTAAATTGATATTGGAAAAGAAATCCAGTTCCAAAGGAAAATATTACTAGCTTTTCAAAGAATATTGTAAGCTATTGCAATAAATCATAACATAGTCATATTTAAAAAGCATGAAATATATATTAAATTTTATGAAAATTTTATTTTTCTAAAAGTATTAAAAATTTAAATACTAAAGTTGAAAGCAGTTAAAAACCCAAATTCTTTAGTCTAAAGACAATGATATAAACTATAATTTTGGCTATTTATATTTAAACTACATAGTCACAGTAGTTATCACAAGATTCAAAATTATCCCATTAGCAGCATTCTTAAGCCTACCTTTTGGAGGAGTCCATAAGAACATATGTGTACAATGAAATGTTATGCATGATACGAACACCTGTATCACAGCAGCATATTCTACTGGCACAATTATGTAGGTAATGAGAGGTCTACCTCTTCCAAATCAATTTTTATAGCCTTATAAATTCAGAATTCAAGACATTAATGTTTCTCAATTCCAAAGATAAGTAATCAATACATACTAAATAAATTATTAGCTATGTGCACCTGACAAGTTTAAAAACAAACCTATATGAATTATACAAACAAATT
The DNA here is from genome assembly GCF_022682495.2 of Desmodus rotundus. Lineage (NCBI taxonomy): Eukaryota > Metazoa > Chordata > Mammalia > Chiroptera > Phyllostomidae > Desmodus > Desmodus rotundus. Next base: position 136,267,455 of record NC_071391.1, on the reverse strand, counting down.
GTTGACAGTCATACATATAAAAAAGAACAAACTGTGGATATATACCCCAACATGAATGCATCTCAAAAACATTCTGGGCAAAAGGAGCCAGATATAAAACGTGTATTATGCTTCCATTTATATGAAGTTCTAGAAAAGATCAATCAATAATGACGTCAAGCAAGTTAATAGTTGACTGATTCAGTTTAAAGATAAAAACCCAGTGCAAAGCCTCTTCTTTGCTACATAGCCTCACCTCATCCTTTGAAATGGGAGGAATATATCTCCCTTCTCTAAGTCAGTGCAGCACTTGAGCTATATACCTCTCTTACACACTCAAAGTTTTTATCTCTCTCTCTCTCTATCTATACTTATCTCTCTCTTGCTCGCTTGCTCTCTCTGTAGAGAGAGAGGGAGATATCTTACATGATTATCCTCTTCTACCCAACTAGGTTAAGTTCCATGAAGGCACAATGAGTGTCTGATGCATTTCTGCATCTTCACTAAACATGTAACATAGTGGCTTACATATAATAAATATTAAACATTTTCTTAGTTAAGTGAGTGAGTGAAAAATTAAGGAAAGGCCTGTTAACCATACATTTAGATATTTTCATAGGTTGTTAAAGAAAATTATAAAATAAAAGTCAAAATGGATGTTTCTACTTTTGCTAATGGCAAATGACCAACTCTTTGGTGAGAACTAAAAAAAAGGTGGACAAAACATGAGTCTCCAGCCCCTCCCTCTCCCAGAGGTAAAGGGATGAGGTTGAATGGTCCAACTCTAATAGCATGACTGATTGGCTTCTCCAGCAATCAGAGCTCCCCATCTTTAGGGGTTTTCCAAGTCACCTCACTGACATAAACTCAGATGTAGTTTAAAGGGGCTTGTTATGAAAACAAAAGATATTCTTTTTACCTTTGTTACTCTTATCAATTAGCAAATTCCAAGGATTTTAGGAATGGGGATAAAGACCAAATATACCATAAAATCACAGTATCACAGACATGCAGTAAGATAAGTTCGAAACAAGAGGGCCCATTTTTTCAGATATAGCCTAGCAATTTTATAAGAGGTGGCTATGATGATGAGAAGTTGAAATAAACTCTCAATAAACTACAAGGGAAAAATAAAGGAATTTAGGGTCTTCCAGGGATGGAGAATCTGACAAATGTCCAATGCTCTGATTGGAGTGACTTGAGGAGTTACACCCTAGAAGTAAGGGTGAACTGGAAAGAGACCAGAGACTGACAGGATGAAAGCCCAGCTTCAAATATCCCATCACTCACTGAGTTTAGGTGACCTGGGATTGCGAGTGTGACCACCCATCTAGCACAAGAAAGTCTTCTGAAGGGAGATAACAACATCTTAGGACTAAAATCCCCACAATTTTTCATATACAATGACTGATACTCTCTATCTTGAATAACCAGGCATATGAGGAGACAAACTAATTAATTTAAAAAAAAGAGGTGTTCTGATCAAGATGGTGGTGTAGGTGGATGTAGTACTCAGATCCTCCCACAACCACATCAAAATTACAACTACAAAACAACCATCATTCAGAACCTTCTGAAATCTAGTTGAATAGAAGTCTTATAACTAAGGATATAAAGAAGCAGCCACATTGAGACTAGCAGGAGGGGCGGAGACAAGGAACAGGCCAGTCCCACACCCACATGTAGCAGATAAAAATCAGGAGGGCTATCTCAGCTGTGGAGGTACCACATGAGGAACAAGTGGTCCGAACCCCACACCGGGTCCCCAGCCCAGGGATCCAGTGCCAGGAAGAGAAGTCCCCTTAATTTCTGACTGTGAAAATCAGTGGGGATTGCGACTGAGTGAGATGGAGGACTTCTGGAGTCCCAGATGTTCCTCTTGAAGGGCCCACACATGGACTTACTCAAGACTCATTTGCTCCAAACTCCAGTGCTGGGGCAGCAGCTCAAAAAGCACTTGGGACATACAGGGAGGTAATAAGGTGAGGGCTGGAAGGACAGCTTTCTCCCAGAGAGAAGTGCTGGTAGAGGCCATTGTTCTTTTTCTGGGGCCTCCCCACACAGAGCTGATAGGTGGGAGCCATATCTGAGTCTCTGTCACCCTAGCCAACACTACTGGCCCTGCCCTGGTGATTCCCTAAGACCCTGCTCTACCCACCTGAGCTGTTTCCAGTGGCTTTTCAGTATGAATGGCCTGTCTTGGCTCCTGCTTTTAACTTTCCAAAAATCTCTCAAACAAGCAGCATCTGACCTTGGTGTGTGCTGTACCTCTGGCTAGGTGGCCCTAGGACTAGCACTAGTAGCGGTTGGCCTTGGTTTGCAACTTGGTGTCTCCTGGGCACCTCCAAGGCCAGCAGAAGTAGCAGCCATCTGTAGATGGCTTTATAGCTCATGCCAGGTGGCCCCTGGCAAGGCATAGGTGGTAGCTGACCTTGGCCTGTATCTTCTGGGAGGGTCCAGAGCCAGTGCACCCAATGGACAACTCCAGACCACATCAACGCACCACCTAATCACCTCCACAAGCAACATATTCAAGGGGCAGACTCAGCAGGCTGAAGTCAGTCCTGCTCTGTTACCAGGGCCCCATCACAGTAGATCCTACACAGAAGTTGCCACCAGTCCTTGTACCTGATTAGCCTGGGGGTAAATCCCTATCATTGACATGCCAACAGCAAACGAGGCTCAACTATAACTGACAGGTGTACACAGCCTGCACAGGGGGTGCAGGGGAGTGGCCAGCTCTGGTGATCGAGGAGGCTGTGCCACTAGACCCTCCAGCGCACATACTACATAAGGCCACTCTCACAAGCCCAGGAAACATAGAGCTTTACCTAATACATAGAAACAAACTCAGGGAGGTGGCCAAAATGAGAAGACAAAGAAACATGTCCCAAATGAAAGAACAGATCAAAATTCCAGTAAAGAGCTAAATGAAATGGAGACAAGCAATCTACCAATGCAAAGTTCAAAACACTGGTTATAAGGATGCTCAATGAACTTCGGGGAAATGTAGATGAAATTGGTACGAACATTGACAAAGAGATAGGAAACATAAAAATAGAGACAGAAAACATGAAAAAGAACCAGTCAGGAATGAAGACTATACTAACTGAAATGAAGAACACATTATGAGGAATCAACAGTAGAGCAGGTGAAGTAGAGGATCAAATCAGAGATTTGCAAGACAAAGAAGCAGAAAACATCCAAACAGAAGAGCAAAAAGAAAAAGAACCCAAACAATGAGGGTAGTTTAAGGGGCCTATGGGAGAAAATCAAGTGTACCAACATTTGCATCATAGCAGTGCCAGGGGAAGAGAGAGAGCAAGGAATTGAGAACCTATTTGAAGAAATAATGATGGAAAACTTTCCTAACCTGGTGAAGGAAATAGACATACAAGTCCAGCAAGCTCAAAAAGTCCCAAACAAGATTAACCCAAAGAAGCCTACACCAAGAGACATCATAATTAAAATGCCAAAGGTTAGAGACAAGAGAAAATCTTAAAAACAGCAAGAGAAAAGCAGTTAGTTACTTACAAGGGAACTCCCATAAGACTGTCAGCTGATTTCTCAACAGAAATTTTGCAGGTCAGAAGAGACTGGCACAAAATATTCAAAGTGGTGAAAAGCAAGGACCTAAAACCAAGATTACTCTACCCAGAAAAGCTATCATTTACAACTGAAGGACAGATAAAGAGTTTCCCAGACAGGAAAAAGTTAAAGGAGTTCATCACCACCCAAATGAGTATTATAAAATATGTTAAAAGGTCTTCTTTAAGATAGAGGGTGGTAGAGAGATGGGTAAAAGAGGTGAAGGGATTAAGAAGTACAAATTGGTAGTTATAGAATAGTCATGCGGATGTAAAGTATAGCATAGGGAATAAAGTCAATAATACTGTAATAATTATGTATGGTGTCAGATGTGTACTAGATTTAAAAGAGTGGTAACTTACTAAGTTATATAATGTCTAATCACCTTAGTGAAACCTGAAACTAATATTATATGCCAAATAAAAAATTGAAAAAGAATAAAAGAAAAACAACCAAAGATCCAAAGAATGAAGTTTTCAGATACAATTTAAAGTAACTATACTTAACATATGCAAGGAGTTAATTTACAAGATTCAGAGTTTAGTAGAGAACTTGAAACTACTAGAAAAGGAACCATACAATTTCTAGAACTAAAAAAAACAGTAAACTAAAATTAAAAATAGCCCTGGTTGGTGTGGCTCAGTGGATTGAGCACTGGCCTGTGACTGAATGGTGGCCAGTTAGATTCCCAGTCAGGGCACATGCGTGGGTTGTGGGCCAGGTCCCCAGTTTGGGGTATATGAGGGGCAACAAATCAGTGTTTCTCTCCATCTCCTTCTCCCTCCCTTCTCCTCTCTCTAGAAGTAAATAAATAAAATCTTTTTTAAAAGTTAAAAATATAAAATTTCCCAGTATCAAAATTAACGACCATTTCACATAAGACAGTTGTGTCTTATCTTTTTCTAACCCAGACTAAAATCTATTTGCCAATATTTTCTACATTAAAAGTGTTGGTGCTCTAGGGGGATTCAAAGGGGTAGAGGGATAGAGGAAAAGAGAAACACAGACAACAGTGTGGTGATTGTGGGGGAAGAGGGGGATGAGTGGAGGTGGAAGAGAGTACGGGGGGGATAAATACAATAAAGTAAGATAAAATTTTTATTTACAAACATTGAAAGAAAAAAAGTGTTGATTTACATTTAAGTCTTTAATCCATTTTCAACTGCTTTGATACATGACGAGAAGTAGAGAATCCAACCTAAATAAATAATCACTTTTTACAATCTCATTTATCGAACATTTCTTCCCTTTCACTTGATCTGGCATACTTCCTCTATCATGTACTAAAGTCTCATGTTTTCTTACATCTGTTTGGGACTCTCAATTCTACTCCACTGGTCAATCTATCTATTGTTACCCCAATGCTGCACTGCCTTAATTAGTACTTTCTTTATAACACTATCTGGTAAGTTCAGTTTCTCATCAGTATTCCTCTTCTATTGAGTATCCTACCTTTGCTGTTCAAAATCATCTTATCATATTTAATGGAAAATCTTCTTAGGAATTTGTTTGGAATTGCATTGAATCTGTATATCAATTTGGGGGGAAATGTCATCTTTATAATATTGATACTAGAGAATATGATATACTTCTCCATCTATTTAGGTGTTCTCCATTATCTCATAATAAAATTTTCCCAAAAGAAATCTATTTTAATATATTTTATTGATTATGCTATTACAGTTTTCCCAATTTTCCCCTCATTGCCCTCCTCCACCCTGTACCACCATCCCTCCAATAATCCCCCCCTTAGTTCATGTCCATGGGTCATGCATCTAAGTTCTTTGGCTACTCCATTTCCTATACTGTTCTTAACATCCCCCCAAATATTTTGACCCTACAAATTTGTACTTCTTAATCCCTGCACCTTTTCCCCAATTCTCCCACTTCCCCCTCTACATGATCTCCAAATCTATGATTCTGCTCCTGTTCTGCTTATTTGCTTTGTTTTTTAGATTCAGTTCTTGATCATCATTTCTTACATATGTTGCGATGTACTTTGTATTTCCTAACAATATTTCCTTTATTTGCTGCTGATATATAGGAATAAAACTGATTTTTGTATATTAACTTTATATCCACTCACCCTCTTACATTATTTTAATAATCTCTTTAATAAAGAAATTATTAATGAGAGAAGAGATTATTAATCTCTTATCATGATTTTCCATTAAATATGATAAGATGATTCTGAACAGCAAAAGTAGGATACTCAATAGAAGAGGAATACTGATGAGAAACTGAACTTATCAGATAGTGTTATAAAGAAAGTACTAATTAAGGCAGTGCAGCATTGGGGTAACAATAGACAGATTGACCAGTGGAGCAGAATTGAGTTCCAAACAGATGTAAGAAAACATAAGACTTTAGTACATGATAGAGGTTAACAATAAGAGATTATTAATAATCTTTTTAAAATTTTATTATTTTAATTATCTGAATTTGCACTGTGAATAACAGCTTCCAATAATTACAGCTTTGTTTTCTCATTTTTAATCGGTCACACTGCACTGGCTACAATCTCACTACAGTGTGATGAATGAATGCATAAGTTGTAAAGATGGATAACCTACTGTAGGAAGCTTATCACCTCAAGGCACTTAGTTGTAAAGATAGATATTTAAAATAACAATAATACAGACATATTGTTTAGGTACCAAAATGAAATATAAATAAACCATCATAGACCCTGTCCACAATGAGCACAAAATTCATCTCAGAAGACAACTGCTGAAGAATTAAATGATCCATTAGATGTCACAAAGCTTTTCATGTTAATTGCTGAGTGAATGATATAATTAGGAGAATATTATCTGGGGGTGAAAGAACTAAAAAGGCTTTCAGACCATTTCTGGTAAGGAAAAAAACTTGAGTTATTTTTGGTACATGAGTACAAACAAGGCATGTTCATCCATTCATTTGTTCATTTATTCTTTCAAAAAATTTTAATAAAGCCACTACCATGTGCCACACATGGGCTAAGTATCAGAAATGCATAAAGGACAGTCCTGCTCTTCAGAGTCTAACAATTTAGTGAAAGGGAAACATGTAAACAGAGTTAGAGCAAAACCACATTAGAAATATGTACAGCACCTTTGGAAAACAGACAGAATAATTTACTCTGTTTAGAAGGGTCAAGAAAAGGTTGAAAGGGGTGGTAAAACAGAGCCAACCAGCCTATTCTGGCCTCTAGCAATTCAACATCACTCACCAGCACCAAAGTAAACAAACCCACTATAGTGAATAGAAGAGCATCTACAACAATTGTCCCACTTAGGGGTTTTTAAAACAAGAAAAGCCAAATCACACGGTAGCCATACTAGAACTAATTTGTGCACATACACATGGTTTGCTACGATAAATCACAATTACTTTTTCTGTTGTGGGAAACTACACTTGACTGGAAAGGGGCACAATGAAGACATCTCAACAGTTCACCATCAAGACAATCATTTTCTCAACCTCATTCTGGGAAACCCCAAGGTATCGTAGGGTTAGAACTGAAAATTAAATGCTTGTTTGTTCAGATGGGAAATATTAGGCCTGAAAGAATCTCAAAAGGTCATTCAATTTACTCCAAGCCGTAAGGTGGGAAAACTACAGTTAAGACTATACAATGCCCACTGGCCAAATGGAGTGGTGTCTATGATGCTTTGACAACAATTCCCTTATCCTATGATTTGGTACCGGTACATGTACACTTCAATGTGCAAATTTACATATTCTTTGTGGAAGTCAATGTATAAGAATATGAAATGAAATTGTGCTTTTTTGTGTACAAGAATGTTTATTTTAGCATTTTTTAATAATAGAAAAACTTACTACAACCAAAATGTTCAATAGTCTGTAGAGTTGAAAAGATGTCCATTCTTACAGGAACTACTATAAAGGACACATGGACAAAATCAAGGGGGAGGGTAGAGGTGGAGGAGGGAGGTGGGTTCAGCTGGGGTGGGGTGGAGGGATGGGGAGAAAAGGCATACAACTGTAATTGAATAACAATAAAAATTAAAAAAAATTTTAAAAAAGATGTCCATTCAATATTCACTGAATAAAGCAATTATCCAAAAGTACGTTTAATATTCCAAGAAGTATGTACTGTACATTTATGTTTATATTCATAAAAAGAGATTGAAGGAAACACACCAGACTGTTACTAGCTCTTCATCAGTCAAGTGATATTGAAAATCCACCCTGTATTTGATTATTTTACAATTTAAGATCTCTTTTTTAAAACTCAAATTTATTAAGAAGTTTGAGCACTTTATAAAAGCCTCATACAGAGTTTTTAAGCATATTAATAAAATGCTTTTTGCTTTGCTAATAATTCTAATCATACTATTGACTGGAACAATTCTTCATTTCTTTTGGTAATTTCTTTCAATCAGATGACACAGAAGAATGGATCAGTGATCAAGAATACAGGACAATGGAAATCACCCAATCAGAAGACGAAAAAGGAAAAAGAATTTAAAAGAATGAGGATAGCATAAGGGACCTCTGGGACAATACCAAGTATACTAACATTCATATCATAGGGTTCCCAGGAGAAGAGAGAAAGGGACAAGAAACCTATTTGAAGAAATAATGGCTGAAAACTTCCCTAACCTGGCAAAAGAAACATATCCAAGTCCAGGAAGCACAGAGAGTCCCAAACAAGATGAACCCAAAGAGACCCATATCAACACACATAATTAAAACATTGAAAGTTAAAGGGAGGAGAGACTCTTCAAAGCAGCAAGAGAAAAACAACTAGATACATATAAGGGAATGCCCATAAGACTATCAGCTTATTTTTCAACAGAAACCTTGCAGGCCAGAAGGGAGTGGCAGAATATATTCAAGACAATATATCTATGAAAGGGAAAAACTTACAACCAAGAATACCTTATAAAGTTATCATTCAGAATTGAAGGAGATATAAAGAGTTTCCCAGGCAAACAAAAGCTAAAGGAGTTCATCACCACTAAACTAGCATTACAAGAAATGTCAAAGGAAATTCTTTAAGTGGAAAAGAAAAGGCCAAAACAAGAAATAAGAAAATATCTTAAAGAAAAAATATCTCACTATTAAAGGCAAACATATAGTAAAAATGTTAGACCAACCACTTGTTAAGGCTACAATTAAAATGGCAATAAGTACACACCAATCAATAATTACTGTAAATGTAAATAGACTAAATACTCCATTCAAAAGACATAGGGTGTCTGAATAGATTTTAAAAGAAAAGATCTTATGTATGCTGTCTACAAGAGACCCACTTCAGTTCAAAAGACACACACAGACTGAAAGTAAATAGATGGAAAAGGTTATTTCATTAAAATGGAGACAAAACAAAAAGCTAGGGTAGCAATACTTATTATACCAGACAAAACAGACTTAAAAACAAAAGTTATAACAAGAGACAAAGAAGGACCCAGCAGTTCACTTTTGGGCATTTATCCAAAGAAAATGAAAACACTATTTCACAAAGACATAAGCACTACTATGGGACTTAGAATGTATTATGCTAAGTAAAAAAAGTCGGAGAAAAACAAATACTGTATCACTTCACTTATCGGTAGAATGAAAATAGCTAAGATAAAACAAAGAAACAAACAAAACAAAACAAAACAAGACTTGTAGATACAGAGAACAAACTGATGGTTGCCAGAGGGTTGGGCAGTGGGGGTGATGGGAAAAAAGGTGAAGGGGATTAAAAGGTACTAATTTATAGTTATAAGTCAGTCACAGGAATGTAAGTACAGCACAGCAAATACAGTCAATAATATCTCAATAACTACACAGTGACAGATGATTACTAGACTTCTTGTGCTGATCTCTTATATGGTATATAAATGTCAAATTACTATGTTGTACACCTGAAACTAATATAATATTACATATCAATGATACTTCAATTAAAAAGAGCTTTACTTTCTGGAATGTAAAAAAGAACATTTCTGGGCTTATCTTATAGAAGAATGGCATTTTTCACTGATATAAGAAAGCATAAGAATTTTTTCAACACTGTAATAGATTTTAAATTATTTCATTACTCAGACACAGGTATAAGTCAACAAGTAGAAAAATGAGCACAGAACTTAAGATAGCTTTTAAAACATGGGTTTAAAATACAAATAAAAATCGTACAACTAAGTCAATATTCAAATAATAGAAATGACTATATCAAACATATTTACCATTGAAAGGATTGATTCCTGCACTTATTCGTGAAATAATAGCTTCCTTTACTTCTTTTTTCTTTACACATCGAATACCCAAATTTTGAAAGCTAGAAGGAAAACACATAACTTTGAAACTGCATTATAGTTAAATATATAAATACTAAAGAATACTGCAAGTATCAAGCATACAATCCAACAGAGAACAGTCATCATACTCTCAGATAGAAATGGTAAATCACACTATACATTTCCAATTGCTCTGATAAAAATGTGAGGGTAAAAAAAGCAAGGTTATATGTCTAAGAAAACTGTTAAAAGAAAAATAACATATACTCTATAGTTTTTACATACAGTATTTTATAATTACCCCTTACTAGTATGCCTATGCCAAATATACCAAAGTAGATAAGAATTAACAGAAAGTGACACCAAAAAGCCAAAATTCCCCTCCTAAACAAATTCATTATCAAATCAATAACATCTGTATATTCGATAATATAAAGCAAAAGTTGTAAAAAGATGCTCACGGGCTAAAGCTCACAGGTATATTTTGTTGAGCCCATAACAATGTTGTCTACATTTTAAAAAATGTTCATAGATTATACCAACATTTAAAAATCAGGTAACTGTATGTAAATGTCTGGATTTCCAGCTTCTTGAACATTTTAAAGGTCTGACAACAGTAGGTTGGTACAGCTGGAGCTGATGCAGGGCTCTCCAGTTCGCTATGGTGCCTGCTAGTCCTCGCAAACTTGACCCTCTCCATTCCACAGACATCTGATATTCGAGCCCTGACTTCACTGCTGGTAGTGGTGGAATGCATTTTATGTGGTATTATATAAAGTTATAATAATCATTCATCACAAGAAAGCACTGAATGTGTTTTTTAATTAGAGAGATGTTTGATACTAACAATAATATTTAACAAAAGTTTTATAATGTCATTTATGGAAAACTTCTGAATAGCTACAAATATTACTAATTTGCATGTGTACTATAGATGATGGTTGGGGGAACTCCCCTACCACCACCAGTCATGCTTCTTCCCACATGGAAAAACCATGACATCATTAAAGTTGGGTGGGTGTGAATAAGGAAGCAAAACGATTATAACATCATTACTAGTTCAAATTTCACATGGCAATCTGCAACAGGAGGCTGCCTGCCTTGCGTGCCCTCTCCATGCCCTTGCTGTCGCATGTTCATGCTCTGCACACGCACCACACTTGTGATTTCGTTAGCACCTACAATATCCTTGACCTTACCTGCCTTTGCTGCCAATAATTAAAAGAAGAATCTTAAATTCATAGCCCTTTCTTGAAACCTCGAAACCACAATCCTCTTTCTCAAAAGTATTCCATTTCTTTGAAAGGTTCTTAACTTGGTTCTCACTTTTTCTTTGACAAAAGATTTTAAAGAATCCTCTATCTTAATATATTTATACACTACTTGATTCAGTTTCATCTGAATCATTGTATTTGACTGGTATTCACAGAACATTAATGGTAGAGATTTCTGAAATTCTGACATGAGGAAACCAAGGATCATAGAGACTGCTTGAATGAATGACTCATTCATTCATAGTCATTCAACAAGCTTTGGGGTTCCTACCATGTACCAAAAACTCTGGAAAATAATGGGGATATATAAACCTTCCCTTCATGTAACTCACTGTCTAGTGCAGGGGATGGCCAACTACGGTCAATGGTTGAATTTGGCCCACCACTTGTTTTAAGTAAAATTGTACTGGAACACAGTTAAATGGATTTGTTTATGTATCGTCTATGGGTGCGTTCATGGTGCAACAGTAGAGCTGAGAAGCTGCAACAGAGACCATATGGCCTGCAAAGCCTAAAATATTTACTATCTGGACCTTTACAGAAAAAAAGTGCTAACCTTTAGTCTACTGAAACAGAGACACTAAGTTATCACACACACTCACATACACACACACATACATGCTAAACTGAAACCACAATAATTTTTATAAAGGAGATGTGCATGATGGCATGGGAGCCCTACGATGGGAATGAAATGATCAATTCATTCAGAGGGGGCACAGAGACTTCTTGTAGGAAGTGATACTTATTATGAACAGAAGTGAACTAGGGGAAGAGGAGAGTAAAACGACTTCAGGCAGAAGGAAAACAACATGCAAAGGACCCTAAAGAAGAGCACTGAGCACAGAAAACTAAAGGAAGACCTTTGTGACGAGTATGGAGTTCAAGGAGAACATAGTATAACAGAAGGCTAGAAATACAAGTAGGTCATGTGGTCTTTATAAGGAATGTTGTCCTAATTCCCAAAGTCACATAAAGCTATTAACATGTTTTTAGCAGAAGTGACCATCAGATTTGTATTTAGAAAGACCATGTTGAATAAATTAATTTAATTTTTAAAAAGATAACTTGGGCTAAACTGGAAGACATAATGGGAAGGAAGAGGCACAAAAACAGCTGATGTGAGAAGACCAGTGAGAAGGCTATTCTTTACAGCCCACATTTAGACTACGGTAATAGTAGTGTGGTAGTGATGGAGGTCACTGAGATAAGTGGGTAGATTCAGAACTATTTAGGGAGGTACCTGTTAAAAATTCAATGTGTGCACCTGTGTGAAAGGTAGTCCCTTTAACCGCCTGAAAATTAAACTGCCTGAAAGATTAAGAAACAGCCAGAAAAGTAGGAAAACAGGAGTTTTTTCTCACAAAAAATCAAGGAATCAAAATGTTTAGGAAGGAGTGATGTACCGTGTAAAATGCTGCTAGGAGGTCAAATAATATAAATAGGAAATATTTCTTGCCAAGTTTGTATAACTAGATATTTTACATTTTGTGTTCTTATTGTAAGAAAAATATTTTAAAGTATATTTTCTAAATGGTTACTACTAATATATAAAGAGGCAACTATTTTTTTCCTATTGTAAGTAGCTTCATTTTCCCCTCAACTCAATACGTGTTTATTATAAGAAATGAATTATAGCCCTGAGTGGTGTGGCTCGGTGGGCTGGTCTTTGTCCCACAAACCAAAAGGTTGCCAGTTCGATTCCTGGTCAGGGCACATGCACTGGTTACGTGGGCCAGGTCCCCAGTTACGGGTGTGAGAAGCAACTGATCGATGTTTCTCTCCTTCTCTTTCTCTGTCCCTCGCCCTCTCCCTAAAGTAAATAAATGAAATCTTTTATAAAATGAATTATAAAGTAAAAACATGAAACCCCACAATCCTATCCACCCAGAGACAACTATTATTAATCCCTTAGTGTATATACTACCATGGGTATATACGCATTTATTTTAAACAAAAAGATTATTAATCACATACTGTTTTAAACCTATTTTATTTACCTAACATTGTAAATATCTTTCTGTACAAAGACATATTGGCAATGTTATTATTAGGCTACATAGGAATACATTGTGTAGATATACCACTTTATTTGACTAATTCCCCTTTATCATTTGGATTGTTTCTAACTTTCTGCCATTACACAGTTGTAATGAACATCACCACAGCTAAGTGTCTGAACATGTTTAATTAATTGTTTCCTGAGGATAAATTCCTAGCAATAAAATTGCTAGTTCAAAAGACATTCATATTTTTCAGACTTTTACTATGTAGTTGTTAAAATTACCTATCAGGAAGGTTTAATTTATTTTCTCATCAACATAATGAATGGACCCATCTTTTGGCAGCATTACCAACACAGTGATAAATAATTTTCAATCTTAGAACTATTGCTGTATGTTAATTTCATTACCTGTCCTTTCCTAAATAATTCTAGTTTTCCAGTTGATTTTCTAACATTTCTGGCAATTTTAAAATTGACTATTAGTAAAGAGAAAGAGTAAAAATTTATGAAAAACAAAATTTTTTCATTAATTGTTCATACTAAGAAATCACACCATAAAATAATCTATTCAATATGTTTTTTTAAAAGATATATTTATTTATCTATTTCTAGAGAGACAGGAAGGGAGAGAGAAAAAGAGGGAGAGAAACATCAATGTGTGGTTGCCTCTCACACCCCAACCAGAAACCCAGCCTGCAACCCAGGCACGTGCCCTGACTGGGAATTGAACTGGCGACCTTTTGGTTCGGAGGCCAGCGCTCAATCCACTGAGCCACACCAGCCAGGACTCAATATGTTTACTTCAAGTAACAACAAATAAGTATTCCTCCTACCATCATGAGCTACGTCTACTAATACAGAATGAAACAGTGCTTCTAATGCAAATGGTAGGAAAATTTAAATTACACTATAGTAAATAGAAGTAGAATGAGGAATTAGTTTTTTCTGCTAAAAAATATCAGATGTACACAGATAGGAAACAGAGTATCCCATGCGTACCTGATACCTGAAAATGGCTGTGATGTATACTTACAATAAAGGTCTGCGTTCTTGTCCAAATTCTGCTTCATAGTAGCCATCTCTGCAGTCTTTTCCTACTAAATCATGTGGATGAGGTTTAAATGGCTCATTCTTTGTTACTAATGTAATTCTCACTTTTCCTTTTCCACAATAGTTCATAATCTGAAAAGGGGGGGAATAAAATAGATGATCCATAAATATTTCCCTTTAAGGACTGATCTAATAAATGAGAGTTCAATTCATATAATGTAGTTAGCACTAGACAAAGTCCAATTGGCTGGCAACCACACTTTAGATGAAACTTCCCACTAGAGAGAATTCTTCCCTAGAGAATACCACTAAGGAAGAATTTACATTTTAGTTGCTTGGCATATTAATTTCAATTGGTCATATCATCTGATTCTGCTTGTTTTCCTTTTAAAAACAAATAACATTATACCAAAACATTATCATAGAGCATGAGAAAATACTTAGATGTTAAGTCACTGAATGCCAAGCTCTTAGATTATCATACCATAAATATCCTTTCAAAGTGTATATTTAAGCTACACTGAATATGATAGCACACTAATACAGAGGACCATTTTACTTAATACAATATGTGACATTTTATCTCACAAAAATACTTCTTCATCAGTAAGCACATCCCAAGTGTTCACTGTACAGCAGGCAATAAACCAAGTTGAGTTTCACAAAATTGTTTCACACAGTAAGTACATCTAGAACACTGAGAATAAAGAGGAGAGTTAAGCATGGAAACAGGACACTCTGAGCATGGGGAGGAACTAATGTTTAGTTTGGAAGCTAGCATATTTTCAAACACAAAGCAGGGAATATAAAAACCAGCCTATAACAATGAAGCAAGGTAGTTAGGTAACAATGGGTACTTTACAGATAAGAGGACACTAAAATCCATAATTCTGAATTTAAACTTAATTTGAAAAGAAACCAGGAAGTATTTATTGCCTTTTTGAATGAAACAGAGAGTAACCACTTAAAATTGCAATAGGGGCTGATGTAGAACTCAAGAAGTAAAGTGTTCAGGACCTCCTGGAATGGTAAAATACAGGTCTTAGAAATATTTCAGAGAACCTATAGAATAAGCTGAATTATGGAAAAGAGTTAATAATTGCTCTTCAAAGATTAGAAGAACAGTGCTTTCTTATTTACCTTTTATTAGCACTTCTCCTATTTTAACATTTAAATAAAAGGACTTAGATAACTCAAATCCATATTGCTGCCAAAAAATGTGACAAAAATTACGAACTTGGAATTCAATAATATTGTCATTGACTTATCTTATAATTTAGCATTCCCTTTAAGTTCAATAGAATAAACTTTGTAAATAATCTAGTTATAAAACAGTGAATTAAGATTTGTTGATGAAAGACTAAATAACACTTTTCAAAATCCACTTTGCCATTAAGGTTTTTAATGGACATTTAAAGGATAAAAAATCATTAAAAATCAAATGAAATATGGTATATTAATATAAATATATTTTACAATATAGTATATTGCCAAAATCATTTTGGATCAACAACTATTTTAAAAGTAACTATATTTCAAATTAGTCAATGAAACCCAGAGTATCAGGGATAGGCAATAAAGGCAAGGAAAAAGGGGGCAAAATGTTCATTCTCTTTTCCCATAGTCCCTAGTTTACCCAAGTGGTTACAAGAAGAATTCTAATTGAGTTCCCAAATCCATGTTTTTAATCTATAGGACAATTCTGCTCACTGCTGGCAGGAGAGAATGCTTTTTCCTCATGAGTGCAGTGTTTCATGAAAGGAATCATCACCCAAAAGCTGACAATGTACACTAAGCTTTGTGAATCCCTCTACTTAGATTAACACAAAAAATAATGAATAACTGATAGCAGGGATGAAGAATCCATACTGTATTTAAGAAATGACCCTAGACAGTTACCTAGTACAAATTAATTAAAAAGAAAAGAAAAAGAAAAGCCCATGGAAATGACTGTAAAGAAGGTGGGCCTTCAATGTAATTGCTGTAGCTAAAGTATGAAGCAACTAAGAGTGAGACACGAAGGAGAAAGGTCTATTACCTGGATAGATGGGTATGTTCGGTTGTTGTCTGTGCTGTGCTCCCCTGGAATGCTGCCTGCTGATCGCCCTTCACATTTGTATCTAAAACGCATTCCCCGCTGCCTGGGTTGTTCAATTATCTCTATATATGGGTTATAACCACCTGAAATTTTTTTTAAAAGGGAGGGAGGATAAGATTAGGAAGCAATAATAATGGATTTTAACCATTTCATTTTTTTCAAAACATCAGACTAAAAGATTTCCCCTCTCAATATTAAATAACAAGGTTAAATGTAATTAAGATTGAGTGATAAAAACATCTTTTATTCCCATTTAAATTGAGTTCCTATACAGTGTTAACACAAGTCATTCAAATCATATTTATTGGTTAGCACTTTATCATTTAATAGCTACAGTAATGCCAATGTGAAGTTCTTTTTTAAAAATTTTTCTTTTATTGATTATGCTATTACGGTTGTCCCAATTTTCCCCCTTTGCCCCCTCCACCCAGCACCCCCCACCCCCTCTGGCAATCCCCCCTCCTTTGTTCATGTCCATGGGCACCTGGGAAACCCCAGAGCCTGCATACGCAGTAGACAGTTACAGACCATGTCAGAGCACCACCCAACCACCTCCACAAGCCACGAAGGGAGGTGGTTGCTGGCCAGGGGTCACAGCCAGTCCTACCAGCTGTCTGGACTGGGTAAATCCCTCCCATTGACCTGCTGACAGCAACCAAGACTCATCTACAAGAGGAAGGAGTACTCAGCCCACACAGAGGGCACACCTGGAGTACCCAGCTCAGGGGATAGGGGAAGCTGTACCACTGTACCCTATAGGACACCTACTACATTAGACCACATTACCAAGACATAGAGTCAAAGCAGCTCAACCTAACACATAGAAACAAACACAGGGAGGCTGCCAAAATGAGGAGACAAAGAAATATGGCCCAAATGAAAGAATAGATCAAAACTCCAGAAAAAAAACTAAACAAAATGGGAGATAAGCAACGTGAGGTTCTGAGATAGCCACTTCAGGGATACCCACTTCTCACATGAGACCAAGCAGAATAGTTTCTCCCAAGATTCCCCCAGAAGAGGCAAGAACTGAAGAGTCTTCAGAAGTACAAGGTTGTACACCAAAAGTGAGTTTAACTGCTTGATTTCATGTTAGGCTCTTTTTTTTTTTCACTCTTCAGGAAAATTTATTTAGTTCCAAAGAGTAGATTTCAGTAGATAGGATAAAACAAATCAGCAGTGTTATTCATCTTCTTTGCCTATTAAACAGTCCTTTCCAGTCAATTGGATGATCATTTATGTTAGGCTCTTAACAGTAAACTAAAAGACCTCATTGAACATGAAAATGCATTTAAATCCTTGCAGAAGGATATGTAAGTTTTTTATATCTCCATTGGAATGTTAGTGGACTTATATGTAATATATCAAAACAAGTTCCAGGCCCAACATAATTTTCAGTCAGTCTCATCTTAATCTTTTCTAAAGAATAAGATATAACAAAAGAAAATTATTTACTTTCTATAACAAATATAATTCAAAATATGCCACTCTAGAATGAATTACCACAACATAGATGAATCTCAAAATAATTATGCTGAGTGAAAGACACCAGACAAAAAGAGCACATACTGTATGATTCCATATGTATATACACATATAATCATAGAATATGTAAACTAATCTGTAATGAAAGCAAGCAGACTGGGGGCGTGGAGTGAATGAGGAAACTGGGGGATGAGGGGTATGTTAAATATCCTGATTGTAGTAGTGATTTCAAGGTTGTATACATGTCAAAACTTACCAAATGGCATACTTTAAGCATGTGCAATTTATTATATTTCAATAAAGTTGTCTAAAACATATATACCTTTACCCCCTCATATCCAAATTATGGAAACAAAAGTTCAATAAAGACACTCAAGTGTCCTTACAAATAAAGTACATAGCAATGTGTCTTTATTTCAGACACATGAACAGAACTTCCACTGGAAAAAAACTTTCCTCAATCAGTTGGGTGATTTCTAAATTGCTACAACTAGATATCCATTTTTTTGTGTGCTCACTTCAGCAACCTATATATTAAAATTAAATACTCAATTTTTTGATTGTAGACTTATCCTGTATTAGAATGCAAACAAATCTTCAGAAAGGGTAACACAGTGGGTCTTATCAGTGCCTTTTGGATCCTAACCAGCCAAATCTTAACAATGAAAACCTTGGAAATGTTATTAAACTTCCTACTCTATAAAATGAGTAATAACAGCACTACCTCACTGGGTTGTTGTGAGGATTAGAAATAAAGTATTAAGTTCTTACCAAGTATCTCACATATAACAAATTATAAACAGTGTCAATTATTTTAGATGCTTTCTTGAAAACAAAGATTATAGTGATACAATGAAGGTATCACAACTGCCACTTTCAAGGATTTTACATTAACAGTGAGACAAACAACACAAATTGTTAGATTATAGACGGGATGAACAAAATTTTGTTTATGCTAATAAGCTTCTGTGTAAAATGATAAGGGAAACGAAAGATTCAGGAATGCCTAATATATATCAAAGGAAAAAAGGAGTTAATGAGGCAAAAGGGTGGAGAGGGAGGAGGGAGAAGGGGGGCAGGCAGGGAGGCCTTCTAGGTAAAGCAATGTGTCCAAAGGTGTACCAGTACAGAAGATACAACCCTGATGGAAGAGAAGAGTTTAAGAACCACCAATACAGCCCCAGTGTAATTGGGGTGCATTTTCCATCCTTAGAAAGAACTGCAAAAGACAGAGTACATTTGGGAATTTGGATTTCATACTACGAGTGTCAGAGAATCAGTGAATGGTCTTATGCAGGGGAATCACATGATCAAATTGGCATTTTAGAGTAAGAATTCTGGTGGCAATGAAGAGGTTGAAAAGAGAAAGCAAGGTAATCAGTTTTAGAGTCTGTTATGGTAATATGAGCAGTGATGACAGTATATCTGAAATATAGTAGTGATAATAGGAATGAAGGATTATTTAAAAGATAAAATTGACAGTACTTGGTGACTGATTGAACATCAGTGTTGAGAAAAAGAATCATTGATGGCTTTACAGTTTCTACTTCGGGTTACTGAGTAAAGTATTACTGTTACCTTCAATTTCATTCTGTTTGATTCAGACTCCTTGTGTTTGAATCTACAACCTATTTGATTATTCAAACAAAGGGTAGGAAAAATAATTGACTTTAACCTAATCAATTTCATAATACTTATTTCCACTTTACTAAAAAATGTAAGGCATGTAGATAAATATTTCATAATTCCATATCCTTATATTTTTTTATATTTTAAGTAATTAAAATTCACATTTCATTTTCAAAGATTTCACATGCTTATATATCCTTGTAGGAATATTTTTAGGAAAGCACATTTTCCTCATAATAACTCAAAATACTCAACAGTAATTTTTAAGTGATATCTGAAATCACTTACGTGGTTAAACTAAAGGTCAAATAAATCCCTGCCCACTACTTATTTAAAGGTGTCTTGGTGGGAATTTAATATAGGATGACATCATTAATGGTAAGTGGCTAATTTGGGGGGGAGGAGTGTGAACAAAAGTGCTAGCCTCATAGTGAGAATTCAAATAATTTCATTGGTTACACACTCCCTTAAACTAGAAAGTGTGTTTATGAAAAAGTCCATACATAAGAAAACAGAAAAGCATTTGTTAAAAGATTAAATAAAACATTTTTAAAAGATTTTTTAATTACAAAAATGACAAATATTAGTTACACAACATCAAGTACTTTAAAAAGCCCTTGAAATCTATTCTTCCTATTGTAGAAGCTCTTTATTGGTAAAAAGTCTTACAACCAGAGTTTATTGTAATATTCAACATTCCCCAGCTAGAAATAAACTCCCCCTCTTCTAAACTACCATAGTATTTTGTTTATGGCAATTATTCCAAATAACTATAATTTAGGGAAGACTATTGCTACTTGTTTTATTTCTTCAACCTACTTGAAGGCACAAATTGTATCTTAATCATCAGTGCCTGGCACACAGATATTCAGTAACTATCTGTTAAAGAAATGAATAAAAATCTAAAGATCTTTTTGTCTGTGTAAGTTATGCAATCATGATTAATCAGATTTTCTTCAACAGATTCCACTACTATGGAAAAAAATAGAGCTATGTAGGTGTACTAGAATGGCTACATCTTCATACTCCTCATACCCATTGATATTCTGATTTCTTTATATGTATTAATGTCTTTTAAAAACTTCCCAGCTACAAATCATTTATATCATGCATCAGTACAATGTACCAGTTACTTCCTTCCTCAATACCCAGGAAGTACAATTCTTCCTGAAGATAAACAAGTGCTGAAATGTAGTCATCTGTGGAGTGGAAGAAGGTAAAATACAAATCAGGGAATTGTAGGAAAAATAAGTACTCTCAACTAATACTACCTTAAAGTTTTACTATCTCAAAGTTTACTCAAAGTTTTAGTGATAATACTATCACTAAAGTTTTGAAAAGCACTAAAAAGTCTTCAAAATTGGTTCTATAAAAATTGATTACTGTATTTTTAACTAATAAACTGGGATTGATCCCTATATTTTGAACAATATTGTAAAAAGCTAACACAGACCAGAATAACATTTGAAATATAGCCAAAATATTTGCAAGATATATTTATTTTTATCTGCACTTATGCAAAAAGAGTGCTATTTTAAAACATAGTGCCTACCTAATAAAGTATGACTTTGTAAGATGAAAAAAGAAATTACACTGAAATAAAAGTTAAAAGTAGACACAGTATAAATGAAAACCTTATAGCTAGAATTGGGAAACAGCATTAATTATGCAGTGAAAAAATATTAATTACAGTAATTGTAACATTGTTTTAAAACACTATCATTTCTCAGGTGGTCCTTTTAAATTTGGTGTTCATAAAAACAGAATAAAAATTATTATCCTATTTTAATGATATTAAAAGCTCAAAATTATGTGAAATTATGAATGACATTAGCAAATATGACAGCTGGGATCCCAGGGTGTCAAACTGAAAGAACAACAAGCTTAAAAACAGCTGGGGATAAATTCACAGTAACTGATACAGCAAATAACCTAAAATAAATGCAATTTAGTTTGAGAAGATATGCATCTTCGTATAGGCAAGTGAGTATTTAGAGCCAATGAAATTCCTGGAACAGAGTTCAAACTGGGGTTGTATATCAGAATCACCTAGGTAGCTTTTCAAAACATACATGCCCTGAGCCTACCTGAGATCTGCTGAATAGAAACTGAGATCCATCTAAAGCCCAGACATGTTTCTGGAAGCCTTCCAAACTATTCTAACACATTCCTGATTAAGAACCACTGCTCTAAAACATAAAGACATGGAAACAATGATGCACATATCTACAGAAGTAATCCAAAAATTCACATACAAGTATGGGCTGGGTGATAAACTACGCAGAGGAATTCTGACTACTCATAACTCGCTCCTCTTTCTCTCCCACTCTAAAAAGCTTATCCAAATGCAAGGAAGAAATGGGTGCGGGGGTGGGAAACATTATTATAGGGATAGCCTTTAATTACCCTGATTTATTTAAAAAGTAAATCATCCCTGGCTGGTATGGCTCAGTGGTTTAATGCGGCCTGTGAACTGAAAGGTCATCGGTTCGATTCCCAGTCAGGGCACATGCCTGGGTTGCAGGCCAGGCCCCCAGCTGGGGGCCTGCAAGAGACAACTAGTCCATGTTTCCCACTCACACTGATGCTTCTCTCTCTCCTTCCCTTCCCCTCTCTCTAAAAAATAAATAAAATCTTTAAAAAAATAATAAATCTTTTACAAAATTAATATTTTAACTATCATTAAAAATATTCCTTAAAATACCGCACACAAATGATTACAACACACCAATGTGTCAACACCAAGGTTGAGAATAACTGACTACAGACTACATCTCCCTCACAAAAGTACTAGATAACAGAGACCCAAAGTAGCAAATAGAGCTAACAATATATACTTTTCCAAATATCACCTCTACTTACTTTGGAGAAAAAGAAAATAAAATCTATTCTTCCTTCTGTCAAGCTAGGAACCCAAATGAATCATGGTGATGATCCTGTTTACCTTATGATACAGGCGAGTTTTTCTGGTTCTTTCTAGTTCTGATAAAAATTTAAAGTTACCATTTCTTACATAGCATAGCTAGAATGGCATGCAAGTAACAAAGGGGAAAAGAAAACTTAAGCCAAATCCCATAGGGAAGGAAAAAGATTGACATGGAAGGTGCAAAAGAAATCAAGCATAGGATAAATTATATCAATCAATCTGGTAAAAGGACACATGGTCTATCTGGCAAGCATTTTTGATTTACTTCTTTTTTTTTACAGAATGCTTACTATCATTTAAGTGAACAAAGGAGAAAAAAAATACACTAAGTCCAAAAATCACTGTCGAATTCTACTCCCCTAGTTTAAATGTATGTAAAACCATTTCAAATTGTTTAAAAGTAAATGGGCATTCTTGAAAGATATATTTTCTATCTAGCATCTGATCTAGTCTATTAATATTGGTTTTGTGGTTTCACAAAATTCTAGAATCATCAGGACACTTAAATAGTAAGTTCCAAGGGTCTCTAGTAGTTTCTGTTTCCTACACGTTTCAGTCCCAAAATTGCTCCACTACAAAACAAAACTAACACTTATGGGCATACATTATCACATTTGTTTCTCACAAGACTCTGCAGTAGTTACTCCCATTTTTATCACAGAGTGGTAGAAGTAGAATAAGAAACAATTCACCTGGCCAGTGTGGCTCAACATATTGAGCACTGGCCTGTGAACCAAAGGGTCATGGGTTCGAATCCCAGGCAGGGCACATGCCTGGGTTGTGGGCCAGGTCCCCAGTAGCGGGTGCGTGAGAGGCAACCACACACTGATGTTTCTTCCCTCTCTCTCTACCTTCCCCTCTACCTAAAAATAAATAAATAAAAAGTCTTAAAAAAAGAAACAATTCAGGTCCATCACAGACTAAAGTCCAGTTTATTCCAATATATCAGGCAGATTCTCAACTGGTTCATAAGAATCCTTGTAAGAAAATTTTCAGATAAGTATTTGACTGATGTCTGCATCACTAGGTAAATAAAAGATGTAAAAGATTTTGGCAATAGAGATTCTACTGCTAGAGAGTCCATTGATGTGGGGGTAAAAAAATAAGTGTTCAATAAAACTTTCACTTCGAGGGTGAAAAAGTAGATAAATATTTAAAATCTGTCCTAGATTTTCAGGTATTTAACTATATTAAAAAATAGATGGGAGGACCAAATCATCTCTTGATTAACAGATTAAAAATAAAAATTACAGGATGTTCATTTAAGTATCAATCTAAAATAATTTTTAGTATACCTCATGTAATATTAATGATAATTATTCACAAATGCACAAATATTTTCCTGCTAATTTATAGGAGGTTTTGTGGGAGTACATGAAACTACTGTAGTTTGTCACGTGTAATGTGCGCCCATGGTTTTGTGTGCATTATACATGGGATTATTACACCCATTATTATGCCCATGTATGATGCACATCCTTATTTTTCCCTTAAAAATTTATACATGGCAAAATACGGTAGATAGGGAGAAAAATTACTAGAACATTCACTTTTGTTAACAGTATTCCTGTTATATTCTGGTGTATAGTGAATTATATATAGTGTTAAAACAACAGTAAATTGTTTAAAGTATATAATGAAAAATGGCCCTCTATCTTCCTATTTAACACTTTTCTCTATATTGGACTTAAGATTTCTAATATCCAAACTTGGATCCTTGGAACCCAAAAATGTTTTCTTAATAAATTAAAAAAAAAAATCGTTGTGATCTACAAGTTGCATACTACTTCTTTTATTGTACTTTATATCTTGTTTACAACAAAGAATTTCCTTTGGTATAAAAACAAAGTATATACCATGCAATTACATAGATCACGTGCCTACAATTCCAGTCACTTGCAGAGAACAGATGAGAGAAAGATGGAACAAAAGGACTGCTGGGTCCCTTAAATCGTATTTGAGATACTACAATGCACTCACCCTAGGTGGTCCCAAAAATGATTCCAATGAGTCCTCACCAGTCATTTCACTCACTTGTTCCCTTCATGTCTATCATATAGCATCCTCATTCCTTTATACTACTGTTATTTCTACATTTTCATGTGTTACATTTCTGAATAGCCTTCATACTTGCATGTAGTCTTTTATTTTAAAATAGAAGTCAAGTCATATGTTTTAGCTATTAATTCCAGCTTGTAGCTCTACTTAACTTAAAAATTTAAGTTGTACCACACTTATATTTTCCACCCCCGTTACTCAAGAGAAGTAGTTTTCTTGATAGTGACACTACAGACAGAGTTGGGAAGTAGTGTGTGGTTTACAGAAACAATTTCTGCAGGTACTTCCTATATGACATAACAAAACTATACTAAAGAAAACTAGTAATAAAAATAAATTATCTAAATTGTAAAACATATTATACCAAAGACAGTACTATTTATTAATAAACAGAGCTATGTGCACATAAGAACAGTTTATACTTTTTATTAAAGCAATGAAAAACTTTAAAGTCAGGCCTAAAATAGCTAATTTTATTTAAATATATAAGTGTAAGGATGGTCTAATGGGTACAGGAATATTTTTCCTCACAAGGCCTATTCTAATTAATCATGTCAAAAGACTAAAATCAAGGTGTAATGTAAAGAGACAACCTAATAGAATGCAAGCTGTAAAATTCTAAATAATCTGATTAAATTTACCTGAACAAAATTTAGAAATATATATAATCAAAGTCCCAGCAACTAATGATACTTATATAATTTGCTTATGATATTATGATGTTACTTTTTGTTATACAGATCACATATTCACCTACACATACCTATTTACATATAACATCTGGGAGAAATGAAGAAATGGTCTTAAAGGTTTGGTAATCAATAAAAATACCTTTTGAGGTTTTACTACTACCTTACTACAAACAGAATCTAAACTAGACAATTTAGTACATTTTTTTTTCTGTGACTCAGTTAAATTACTGTTTTAAAACAGGATGTGAATTTACAATTTATTGACTCTTTTTCTCTAGGGTCTTTACAACTGATTGAGGAAAGTACACCCCAACTCCGTTTTAAACATCTGCTTAGTAGTTTTCAAACAACTGAATTACAATTTAAATAACTTGCAATAATTCACAACTTCTCATTCCTTAAGAGTAATTTCCCCTTTGAATTAGAGAATCAGTCCTCACAATAGCACAGAATATACTGTCATTACTTAAGTTTAAATTGTATCACATTTTTAAATGATGTCTTACAGTACTCTATCAATGTTTAATTCATTTCTCTCTGTTTTTAAAGAATTAGAAGTACTATATACCAATAAAGTTTGGTTCAATTGCCAGAAGGCTGACCTTATTTAAACTCATAATGCTCACCATTCTCTACTACTTTCATACAAGATCTCATCACCAATAAATTAACCTATTTCAAGTCACCTTTGCACTTTTAACCTAAACGCGCTTTGAATTTATGAATTTTCAAGATTATCTGAAAGTTTGGGGTCAGTGAAGTGGATAAAGAGAAAGTTGAAGTAGTTTAAATTCCACTTGTATTCTTACATGAAAACCACAAACTGAAATCAAATGTCATCACCCCAATTTCCTTTTCAGCCTACAGCAGTAGCTATGGATGGCACTGTCCTTCTCCACCCCTTTAAAAAGTCCTCTAAGCTTTGCACTTCCTCTTCTCTGCCAGACATCAGTTCTACTGCGGGTCACTGTCCCAGGGGCTGGGAAGGAGGGTGAAGCATAAACAAGAGTCCCTCTTTAGCCTGCTAGTAAACGCTGACCACAAACCTTGAAGCCTCCCTGCCTTGGCTCACGCCACTCCCTCAGCCGGGAACGCGCCCCGAGGAACCGCACCAGAATCCTGAAAAGATACAACTCGAACGCAGTCTGCTCGATTTACTTCCCGTCGGTTACAGGCTAACCTAACATGAAGCATGGCTGAAAATTCGAGACTCCCTCCCTTGCCCTCTAAGCTGTCTTTGTAAACTCGTTTTCTCTCAAGAAACTCACGCATTTATTAACTAAAAATGAACATTTCCATAAGTGAAACAAAGTTTTCATTTTTACCCATATTTTAAAGTAGGGATATTCTAAAAATCCTCTTTTCCCTTCTTTCCAACAAAGGAAAAGACAAACAAAAAACCAAAACTCGACTTCTCCGTAAACTAGAAGATACAGTAAAAATTATCCACTTTGGTGAAAGAACATTTTCTTTTAAACTCTATTAAATTATACTCGTGACTTTTAAAGGCACACATTGTGTACAACTGTCAGTACAACAGCGATCACCACTTAGCACTTGATGAAATTAAACTAAAAAAGCAGAGCTCTCCTGAGGTCTGAGGTTCCTCATTCCTAGTCTAAAACAGAAAATCACCATTTCGACATAAATCAATTTCCAATCCAAGAACTCCTCGCCTCCCTTTAGGTACATTATTACTTCCCTAATCCCAAAACCAAGTCGTTGGTAATTTCTAAGTTTCCGGCTAAGTTATTTAATGGCATCAAATAACAGAGCGTGGCTTTGATTTCGAACGCAAGCCACTTTTTACGAGGTTGACAATTTGCCAGATTAGGCGATTTTAAAGACAGAATGTTCCACAATCAGAACTGAGTCCCGGAAACTGAGCAGCAAGACGCCAGGACAAGCTCCTTCCCCCCAAGTCTGGGACTGGCCCCCGGCACCGGGAACACTCACCGGAGGCCATGGCTCCGCTCTGCTCCGCGCGTCGGGACCGGAGGCTGCCGCAGTCAGCCAGCTCGCCAGCCAGTCTTCTGTTCGCAGGGCCCCGCCGTCCCTCAGACCTCCCCCCCCGGCCACCTCCGCCTTCTCGCCCTCCTCTGCTTTGCAGCTCACACCTTCCCACCCTCTGTGTTCTCGCGCTCCAAATCTCCCGGCGCCGTCAGTCCCGAGTGCCGGAGCCAGGGGAAGGGGGCGGAGCGCCACCGGAGCCGAACGCAGACGCCAGCAGCGCAGCGGTAAGGGGATTTCCCACGACTGACGTAGGCTCTGGCCACCGCCTTCTCCGGGGGCGCAGGGACTGGGCGTCCTCGCAGTGCGCGCGCCTCTGCTCTGGGCGGCCCACGCTCCACCCCTCCCGTGCCCCGCCCACACTGCCACCCCGGGAGCTGCGGTGGGCTTAGCAGCAGGTCTGGGTAGCTGGCGCGGGGCATCCTCTGGATCGCAAGGTGACAGTGGGAGCCGGCTTGTGACAGTCCTGAGCGTGCGAAAGACGCTGGCTCCTGAGAAATCCCCCTCCTCCAGGTTGTTCTACGGAGCACTGTTTAAAGTTCAGGAGCGAGTAGGAGGGTGCAGTGGCGTCGAGAGGGCTGGCCGCCCGGCAGCCCTTGGGGGCGGGGCGGGCGGCGAAGTGGGGCCCGCCCTCCGGGTCTAGAGGGTAGTAAAGCCCGGGGTTTTCGTTGGGTGGTTCCCCGCTCTTCCGGATTTTGCATATGCAAATCTCCGCCCCCGCGCCGTCGGCGGAGCGCGGCTGGGGTCAGAGTGCGCGCAGTAGGGGAAGTGTGGCAGCGGCTGACGCTGGTATTCATTTATAATTCATGTATTTGCATATGGGGACCCCTGCAGTCTTATTTTCCCTCTTTATATATAAATTGCGAAGGCTCAGTTAACTTTACCACTTAGTAAAGCTTATAAAACTCTTAAGGTCCACACTGTGAGTTCGCTGCATCATTACGCAGTGTGCTCAAGATTAGTGGGGTGTACCCTACCTATCCTGGCATTTGCCCGAGGTACCCACGAGGAAAGGGTGAATGGGAAAGGAGTGTGTTGAAGGAATCTAGTATACCTTTGTTTCCTTCGTGTGGTAAGAACCTCGTACGTGTCAGTTCATTTACCTTATTTATAACGTATTGTTATCCTCGTTTTATAGATGAGGTAATCGGGGTCTAGAGAAGTTAAGTAATACTTAAGAGAAGTTAAGTTCCTACTTCAAAATGCTGGTAAAAAGAAAAGTACAGTTTAAACACAGGGTTGTGTGATTCCAAAGTTCCATGCTCTTTCTACAGTCCCTTGCTTTCTAAAATAAGGAGGGGAAATGGGGAATATCAATCAGCCTGCATGCTAGTGCTGAAACTGGGGGATCCAGTTGGGGGGAAAAAACTAAAATCTACTGGCATCAAAATATCCTTTCCATAAAATGTAGAGAAGTAGAAAAGAATGAAACTATTGAATACGCATTAAACCATACCGTCATGCAGTAAAGAGATTGTCAAGACAAGAAATCTCACTTGGTGAGGAGGATGGATTTTTTTCCTACTTCCACAGAAAGCTACTGAGAGTTTAAGTGTTTTATTGACTTACTGTATTTTGGGATGTTTACTCTGGCTGATGTGTTAAACTGTTAGCATACACCAGAGGCAAGGGTGAAGGCAAAGCAATTAGATTGCTGGAGTAAGTAGTCTGAGAGGTACAAGTGGTTTTGACTAGCGTTTTTGCCAAGGAGATGGTGAAAAGGAGTCAGATTTAGTAAGATATTTGGGTGACAGAGCCAGAAATACTTGGTAGTAGATTGGATGTAGGTGGGAAAGGAAACAAAAAAAAAGGAATTGGAAACTCCCATATATTTGGTGTGAGCAAACCAGGTAAAAAGGAAGAAAAAGGTGAAAAGGTTTGAGAGGGAAAATCAGGAGTTGTGTTTTGGACATGTTATATTGCAGATGCTTGTTAGGTATCCCAGGAGACAGTTATGTGCAGAACTAAAGCAAATGGGAGAGGACTGGGCTAGAAATAAAGATTTGAGAGTTAGCAGCATTCCACTTAAAGAGTGTAGAGAGAGCCAAAAAATTTAAAAAGAGCCCTAGGATCCTCCAAGTCTCAGGGAACTGGTAGAGAAAAAGGAGCTGCCTATGAAGTGGAAGGAAAACCAATAGACTGTGGTGTCCCAGAGAGTGTTTCAAAAAGAATGAAAGTGGTCAGCTGTGTTAAATGATGCTGAGAAATTGAAAAAGATAAGAATGAAGAAATGACATTGGATTTGGCAAGATGAAGGTGATTAATGACCATAATAAGAGGCATGTCAGTGGAATGGTGGGGAGGAAGCTTAAAAGAAGGAGGTTGAGACAAGAATGATGGAAACCATGAGTCTTGATAACACTTCAAAGAATGTTAAAGGAAAGAAATGGGGCAATAGCTTGAGGGAGACGTGGAGTTAGTTATATTAGGCTAAGGGCTATCACAGACAACTGCAATGTCAACAGGTTAACATAATTAAAGTTTATTTATCATTTGAGTTGCAGTCCAGTATAAGTTGAGTGGCTTTCTTCCAAGAATAACCCAGGGACCCAGGTTCCTATAATTTTGCGGCACCAACATGTAGCCATCAGTCACCTTGGAAAAGGAAAGTGAGTAGAGAATCACGAATGGGAGATTTTTATGGTCTAGGCCTAAAAGTGGAATACTTTACTTCTGGTCAAAATCTACTTTCCATACGGCCTCCACAAGGGGGCTGAAAAATATAACTTGAGAAATGTAATTTAGCTGTGTGCTAAGGAAGAAGAGAAAAAAAAATGTGTATCAGTGAGCATTAGCAGTCTCTGGCACTGAAGTTTTGTTTATAGAAGGTGCTATTAAGGCATATTTGTATAAAAATGAGACTCAATCATAAATGGATGATGATAGGAAGGGGGTAATGTGTGAGAAAGGGAGAAAGGATGAAATCTAGAGCACACGTTATGAGGCTGGCTGTAGATTGGAATGGGGACACTTCTATGGTTACAAGAAGGGGGACAGAGCAGTTGCAGAGAACCTGGTAGACCTGATGGTATGAAAATTAGGTAGTCAGTCAAATTGCCCCCCTTTTTTATAGTGAAGTATGATGTAAAGTTTAACTGAGAGTGGAGGGCAGGAAGGGACTAGAAGGTTCAAGGAAGAAGAGAAACTGAAAACGTGGTCTGGGAGAGTGGAACTTTATAAGGTATATCTGGCTGTACTGAATATCCATTTGAGATTTGTGGTCATAAATGTAATGTTAAATCAGTAAACAGTGTCTCTTATATTGTTTTTAACCCAGGAAATATCAATGGGTAATTTTATGAAAAAGACAAAGAACTAGGAAAATTTAAATCTGAATGAGAATATGAGGGAGAGATGCATAATACCTCTCAACCCACACACACTCCTTGAGTAATCTCATCCATTCTCATGATTTATCCATGGTCGCAGGACCATATATCCAGCCTACATCTTTCTCTGGGCTTCAGACCTACATATCCAATTATCTGTTAGACTCCTCCCTGGGGAAACTCATAGGCATCTCAAACTCAACCTACTCAACATCTCTCCCAAGTTTACTTTTACTCCCATACTCCTTATACCACTATCTACCCATAAATAGGTTAGAAAATTAGGAGCCATCTTTGATTCTCGCTCTCACCACCCCCACCAACCCTACAACATCCAGTCACCAAATCCTACTGGTTTTACTAATCAAATACGAATCCCTTTCTTTTCCATCTTGATTACCACTGTCCTTGTTCAAATCATCATCATATTTCACCTTAACTACTGAAACGGTCTCCTATTCTGTCTACATTTTTGTCCTCTTTGAAAGCCATTCAAACCTACTCAGACCCTTTGCTGATTGAGTCCTCTGTGTGAATGCACATCAGACCATACCGCTCTTGTGCTTTAAAACCATCCGTCAGCCTTAGATCCAAATCCTTGGACATGGCCAACAACTTCCTTCATAATCTGGCCTCTGCCTCTTTCTTCTGCCTCATCTTCTACTCTCCATGCCTTGCACTTTACACCTCATTAAACTGCTTCATAGCTTCTTGTATACCAGAAGCCATGCTGTTTCTTGTCTCTCTGCCCTTGTTCATGCTTTCCACTCTGCCTAGAATGCTTCTCTGCAGAGATATGCTGCTTAAGGATTGAAAGACTCAGTATTGCTAAAATATTAGTTCTCCCTAAATTAACCTATAGATTTAATGAATCCAAGTTGAAACCCCAGTATATTTTTTTTTGTTGGAATTGACAAGGTGATTCTTAAATGTATATAGAAATGCTAAGGTCCTAGAATAGCCAAACCAATATTAGCGAATAAAGCTGAAGAATGTACATTACCAGATTTCCAAATTATTTAAAAAGTATAGAAATTAAGGTAGTGTGATATTGGCACAAATTTAGACAAATAGGACAATGGGCTGAATGAGAAACCCCAGAATCAGACCATTGTTCATAGCAGTCACCTGTTTATAACAGTCTGCACTGCAGTTCTCTGGGGGAAAAGGAGGTCTTTTCATTAACGGGTACTGGGACATATTTGTCATCTATATGGAAAATAATAAAACTTGACCTTAACTTTATACCATACCCAAAATATTATTTAAAATAGACCATAGACATAAATGTTAAAAGTAAAATAATAAAACTTCTAGGAGAAAACAAACCTTCATAAACTTGGGATAGGCAAAGACTTCTTCAACATTACATAAACAACAAAAACAAAAGATAGATAAATTAGACTTAATTAAAATTAACTAAAAAATGCCACTAAGGAAATGAAAAGGCAAGCCACACACTGGAAGAAGATACTTGTAATACATACATCTGATAAAGAAGCCAGTGGCATCCATGAAGCTGTTCTGTGTAGATCTCAGTTCTAGAGAGGATCTAGCTCAGCTTTTGTTTTTTTTAAAGATTTTATTTACTTATTTTTAGAGTGAAGGGAAGGGAGAAGAAAGAAAGGGAGAGAAACATTGATGTGAGAAAGAAACTGATCAGTTGCATCTCCTATGCACACCGACCTGAGAAGGAACCGGGAACCCAGGTATGTGCTATTACTGGGAATCGAACTGGCAACCTTTCGCTTTGTGGGATGATGCCCAACCAACCCAGCCATGAGTCAGGGCTGCCGTAGCTTTTAAGCCAAGGCCAATTACGAGCACAATGGTAGTACAAGGGCTTGCTATCTCTGGTCAGTGCAGGACTTTTCTATGGGCAATATTTGTGTCAGAGATTCCCACTAGACTGGCTGAGACTCTCTCAGAGATGCACCCTATCTGACCCTGTTCCTGTTCAATTCTCCTTCTTTCCCCCTTTCTTTTCACAACTGTCAGACCTGCATCTGAAGACTTTCCCTGACTTTTCCTTCTTTTTCTCCCTTTTATTTTTCATAGGTGTATCCCCAATAAATCTCTTGCATTGCTCACTGCATATTAGCGTTGCTTCCCAGAGGACCCTATTGGTACTCATATCCATTCTACAAATCAGTAGGAATTCAAGACAGATAACCCAATATTTTAAGTGAGCAAAAGACTCAAACAAGCACTTTACAAAGGAGGAGAGCCAAATGACTAGTTAGCATATAAAATGGTGCTCAGCATCACTAGTCATCAAGGAAATGCATATAAAAACCACAGTGAAATATTGCTACACCTTCATCAGAATGTCTGTAGTTAAAAGGACCATTCCAAGTGTTGGTGAGGTTGTGGAACAGATTTTTTGTGGTAATATAAATTTGTACAACAACCTTGGAAAACTGGCAATATCAACTAAGCTTAAAATAAAAATATCCTATGATCCAGCGGTACAGATGCTCCTCCACTTATGATGATGAGTTTATGTCCCAATAGATCCATTTTAAGTTAAAAGTGCATTTAATACACCTAACCTCACAATCAGCTTGAGTGCGCACCACACGGCAATGAGGAGGTATCCTCAGCCATTCCACCTTCTGCTGCCTTCTCTGGGTTGTGCCGCTGGAGCCAGGGTGCGCCTCCAGGCTCCTCGGTGCCTATGTGATCCTGGCTGCCTCCACAAACGGCACCCCCATGCCTGCCATGGGTGCACACCCATGATGAGCAAAGACGAGAAGTCCTTCAACCAGAACCTGGCTGAGTGGAAGCTCTTCAGCTACAGCCAGACCACCAGAAGACTTCCTGGGACGCACTGCAAAGAGCTTGGTGGCGTTTGATCTTGCTGTTTTACCTAGTCTTTCATGGGTTCCTAGCTGCGCTCTTCGTATTCACGATGTGGGCTATGCTTCAGTCTCTGAATGATGAAGTTCCAAAATATCGTGACCAGATTTCTAGCCCAGGACTTAACCGTTTTTCCAAAATCAGTGTTGATATTGGAATATTCATTCAGTATGCCTGATCCAGAGTCAGTATCCCAGTAAAGGGTACTTTGAAGACCTTAATAAGTTTTGAAAGCATGTGCATTAGAAAAACAGAAGAATCTCACAGTCTGTCCTGATGGAGTTCTCTTTTGAACAGAAGCGTCCAGTTTTTGTTGCATGTCAGTTTCCTCTGGCCTTACATCAGATGTGCAGTGGTGTGGATGATCCGTCTTTGGCCACTCCAATGGACACCCTTGTATTCTTGTGAAAATTAACAGTATAATTGGATTAAAGCCTCAAGGAGAACCAAGGATAGAATGTTCTAGTATCCCTAAGGGTGAAAACACAACAACTCTATCAGCTTATCCTCCCAAGGGAAATACACACTTAAAATATTTTCCATATTATCAGAAAAACTGCTAGTGAACTATCGGCAGCCAATAGTTGCCATCTAACTCGGTTTTGGTGCTGGCAGTAACAGTGAAGTG
Organism: Desmodus rotundus; assembly: GCF_022682495.2. Taxonomy (NCBI): domain Eukaryota; kingdom Metazoa; phylum Chordata; class Mammalia; order Chiroptera; family Phyllostomidae; genus Desmodus; species Desmodus rotundus. Next base: position 136,233,612 of record NC_071391.1, on the reverse strand, counting down.
CAAGATTGTTGGATCACCCAACCTGAAAAACTATGATGGTGACATGTTTTTAGCATGAGTTGTATTCAAAATCACAATACGTGAGTGTAGGAGTTAGAATATGTTCACAGAGTAAATGTTGTGTTGTCTGTCTTCATTTTGTATCAGCTGCACCTGACATTCTAGAATTATGAGACCACCTGAGAGAAGGGTGGGGAGGTACATGACACCGGGGTAACATTATAATATGCGTCCAGATCACAGTGCTCAATGTCCTCTGAAGTAACTGCCTATTGCCTCTGCTGCCCTTTGGAACCATTTTACAGTTGCCAGATGGGGACTGTGAACAGCTGATTCTGAACATGGGGGTCTTGTCCTTTTTTTAATGTATTTTAATTACCAAGTGTCTAAAGCTTAATGGGCTGTGCCATGTAAATATTTTATAGATTTAGTACTAACTGTCATATTTTGATACCAGCTAAGTTTTAGGGATAAAATGGTACCTGACCAACATGCAGTGACTTTATAGCTGCAAAAAAAAAATGTGGTGTATGGAGAAATTCTGTATGCGAAGAGGAAGAAAAGAAAAGTTGATTTGAAAGGTTGTCTTGGGGTTTTTGTAAAGTTATCTTTTACATGCTAAATTATTGTGTGGATTTTTTTATTATGAACACAAACTGTTTATTGTAAAACATGAAAAAGTAGTGATGGGACTAAATCTCTTATTAAAAAAAAAGTATTTTTAAAAAGGTATTTTAGACCATAGACTAAACAGCAGTTTTAGGTTACCCAGTATGAATAGGCACCTAATTTTTTTAAATGAAATTAAATTCCTAAGATTTAAATTTTATAATAGTTTGTGAAATATCTTGTTACTGCTTTTCTTTAGCAGACTGTGGACTCTATTAAAAAATATAAATTATGAACTATAAAAAAACATCTAACCTGCCAAACCTCATAACAACCTGACATGCCTTGACTGTTGTTGTCAGAGTACTCGTATTAGCCCATAGGTGGGCAAAGCCATCTCACTGCCACTGCCCAGCGTCACAGAAGAATATCATACTGCATATTGCTAGCCCAGGCAAAGATCACAGTTCAGAGAACAGTTTCTACCACATTTACATCACTTTTGCACCACTCTAATGCTGAAAAATCAGAAGTTGAATCATCATAAGTCAGGGACTGCCTGTACTACTCTTAGGTATATACCAAACAGAAATACATTATTTTTTTTAATATATTTATTGATTATGCTATTACAGTTGTCCCATTTCCCCCCCCCCACTCCACTCCATCCTGCCCACCCCCTCCCTCCCACATTCCCCCCCCTATAGTTCATGTCCATGGGTCATACTTACAAGTTCTTTGGCTTCTACATTTCCTACACTATTCTTACCCTCCCCCTGTCTATTTTCCACCTATCATTTATGCTACTTATTCTCTGTACCTTTTCCCCCCTCTCCCCCTCCCACTCCCCTGTTGATAACCCTCCATGTGATCTCCATTTCTGTGGTTCTGTTCCTGTTCTAGTTGTTTGCTTAGTTTGCTTTTGTTTTTGTTTTAGGTGTGGTTGTTAATAACTGTGAGTTTGCTGTCATTTTTACTGTTCATATTTTTTATCTTTTTTTTCTTAGGTAACTCCCTTTAACATTTCATATAATAAGGGCTTGGTGATGATGAACTCCTTTAACTTGACCTTATCTGAGAAGCACTTTATCTTCCCTTCCATTCTAAATGATAGCTTTGCTGGATAGAGCAATCTTGGATGTAGGTCCTTGTCTTTCATGACTTGGAATACTTCTTGTCAGCCCCTTCTTGCCTGTAAGGTCTCTTTGGAGAAATCAGCTGACAGTCTTATGGGAACTCCTTTGTAGGTAACTGTGTTCTTTTCTCTTGCTGCTTCTAAGATTCTCTCCTTTTCTTTAATCTTGGGTAATGTAATTATGATGTGCCTTGGTGTGTTCCTTCTTGTGTCCAACTTCTTTGGGACTCTCTGAGCTTCCTGGACTTCCTGGAAGTCTATTTCCTTTGCCAGACTGGGGAAGTTCTCCTTCATTATTTGTTCAAATAAGTTTTCAATTTTTTGTTCTTCCTCTTCTCCTTCTGGCACCCCTATAATTTGGATGTTGGAACATTTCAAGATGTCCTGGAGGTTCCTAAGCCTCTCCTCATTTTTCTGAATTCTTGTTTCTTCATTCTTTTCTGGTTGGATGTTTCTTTCTTCCTTCTGGTCCACACCGTTGATTTGAGTCCCAGTTTCCTTCGCATCACTATTGGTTCCCTGTACATTTTCCTTTGTCTCTCTTAGCATAGCCTTCATTTTTTCAACCAATTCTGTGAGCTTCTTGATTACCAGTGTTTTGAAGTGTGCATCTGATAGGTTGGCTATCTGTTCGCTGCTTAGTTGAATTATTTCTGGAGCTTTGAAGTGTTCTGTCATTTGGGCCATTTTTTTTTGTCTTGGTGCTTCTGTTACTTAAAGGGGCGGGGCCTTAGGTGCTCCCCAGGGCGGGGTAACACTGGTTGCTTCTCTGTGACGCTGTACGTGGGGGAGGGGCCAAGAGGGAGCAATGGTCCCCGCTCCACTCTCCAGCGGATTTTAGTCACTCCCTGTGCTACCCACAATCAAACTGGGCCCCTCTGGTGCTGGTTCCTGAGTGGGTGGGCTTGTGCACACCCTAGTCCCCTGTGGGTCTCTCCAAGGACCTCTCCTGTGAGGCTGGGAGTTTCTCCTGCTGCCACCCCAACCCCCACGGGCGTTTTCAGTCAGAGGTTAGAGGCTTTATTTCATCGAGCCCTGGGTTACATGGTCTGCTTCGCTCCCCGCCGTTTGTCCAGTTTATCTGTGCGCGAATGTGGGGCCGCAGGATGCTACCCGCCGCTCTGCCTGCCCCGCTCTCCGCCACTGTGAGTCTGGCCTTCTCGGTTTATCTGTGCGCGAATGTAGGGCTGCAGGGTCTGCTAGTGGTCAGACTGCCTGCCCCGTTCGTCCCACACTCTGCCAGCCTCGGTCCGCCAAGGCAACGCGAGTCCTCTCCGCCCCGGTGCCCGTCTCTGCCCCTTCTACTGGTCTGGATGAATGCTTATTTTTTATCTCCTTGGTGTCGGACTTCCTTGCCGTTAGATTTTCTGTCAGTTCTGGTTGTGCGAGGAGGCGCAGTGTGTCTACCTACGCCGCCATCTTGGTTCTTATCCAGAAATACATTCTTTTATCTACCGAGAGATGGACAAGAATGTTTAAGTCACCTTTATTCGTATTATTCAACAGGAAGAAAACAACTCAGATGTTCATCAACAGCAGAATGGGTACATAAACTGTGGTGAGTTCATACTAGATTTCTCCCCGATTATTAAAAAGAAAGTACTATTGCCACACAGCAATATGGGTAAGTTTTATAAGCATAAGTGTAAAAGCCATACACAAAAGAGTATATACTATGTGAATCAATTTATATCAAGTTCAAAAAACAGTTAAAACTAATTGTGATGGAGAGCAGAATGTTGAGTAACTTCGGGGATGGATATTGATAAGAAGTGGCCCAAAGGAGACTTCTCAGTTGCTAGAAACATTTTATGTCTTGATCTGGGTTGAGGGTGGGTGACAAAGACTTTTCTTCTTGACTGAACTCTGCTCAGGCTCCTCTGAGCCGCCTCTCAACTAGGCCTCCAGCTAGGCCTATAACAACTGCTGATTCAGCATATATTACTTTGCCCTCTACGCTAACAGACTTGAATAAATGCTAGCTAAAGTTCCTAACAGCTGAAGGCCACATCCCTAGGATGATGACTTTAGCCCCCTTAGATTGTTGCTTGGGAAAGCTCCTGGCTGGCAAAAGAATTTGCTGTTTATTCCAGCCAACACCTAACAGCAAGACCCCCGTCTCCCAGTCTCAGTGAGAAGGTAGGAGCCTAACTTCAGTGAATGCCAGTTAACAAATGCAGGTGGCCTAATGACATAGGCTGAGTGCCCCTTTCTACTTTTTGTAAATTTCCAGTTCCCTGGCTGCCCCTTCCCTATTCCCTCTTCCCTTGAAAACACTGGGTCACCCCTGCACAAATAGAAGTTGTGTTCAGTTCACACTATGCTCTCTTCCCTATTTCAATAGTTACTGAGTAGAGTCTGTCTTTACTACTTTAACTAATGTCCAACTTTATCTTTGACATGTGCTACATATATTGAATATTTAAAAATTGAGCTATATTGGTGTATAAAGACTTGTACATTTTGTATATGTTATAACTCAATTTTAAAAAATATTTGAAAAGAGCCCTGGCCAGCTGGCTCATTTCGTTGGAGCATCCGTTCACCAAATTTGCAGGTTTGATCCCCACTCAGGGCACATACCTACGTTGCCGGTAGGATCCCTGGTTGAGGTGCAAACAAGAGGCAACCAATTGGTGTTTCTCGTACATGTCAATGTTTCTCTTCCCCTCTCTTAAATCAGTAAACATATCCTTAGGTAAGGATTAAAATATATATACATATATACTTGAAAAGATCTTTGATGAACTTCCTCCCTAAGGGCCAAACAACCTGCATAGCCTTACTTACCTTGAGACCCTGCTCACCAACTCCCTCCTCTCCGCAGCCTAACACACACTTCTTCACTTGGTTCATCTCTACTCATCTTGCAAGACTTGACTAACAGGAAGGCTCTATAGATTCCCCTAGCCCACAGGTGGCAAACACAAGGCCCTCAGACCCAATCCGGCTGGGTACCTTGTTTCTATCCGGCAGCAGCCCCGAGCTCTCGAGCTCTCACTGAACTGTTAAGGAGTAGTTACACTTACACAGTCCTAAAATTACATTGTGCCCTTTGAAGGCAACTGCGAGGCTGATGTGGCCCCCGTTGAAAATGAGTTTGACACCCCTGCCCTAGCCAAATAGGCTGTTGCTTCTCTGTTGTTGGTTACCAACTTGTAGAGTTCCCCACCCCCAGGTGAAATTCAAAACTAGCCCCTGTACACAGAGGGCAAGGAGAGACTTAAGAAAGAGACAGACCACTCCAGATTGGTAGGTGGCAGGTGTAATAAGAGAGAATTTACCAGGTTTGTTTTGGGCAGCCACAAGACAAGTAGATCTCTGCACCCACCCATCAGCATACTGAAGCATTCTTTGAGAATGGCTGCAATACTCAAAGAAGGAAGTGATACTTAAGGAGGGTGGGTACCATCTGAGTATGTGGAGAGAAAGAAAGAAAACCTGAGTGTGGGAAAGAGTGGGGCAGTTGAAGCAGAGGACGTGTGAGGCAGAAAGTGCTAACTGACGTTTTTTGCTGTATTAATTATGGCTTGATAAATAGTTGCTCAACTGCGCTGTATCTCCCATCTTCCCTTGAGTAGAGATATGTGCCCATGCATTCCGAGGCAGAGACTTTTCAGGCAGTGAGCCTGCTTCTTTGTTTGCCCACCCTAGGGCTAAAAAGGTGTCCTGTGATGCCTGTTCCACTGAATTTTTGAGGACTGTGTCCTAGAGGTTATGATTGAGAAACAAGATGGAAGGAACCTGTGTGATTGCATGGAGCATCCTGGAACTCAATATGGAATTACACTGCATTTAGTTCTCTTTGTGATAGCATTGTATTAACTAATATGAGTATATACTAGGAAATAGAGAGAAATGAGCTACAATCTGGTAATGGATGGGTGAGAATGCTTGGAGGAGTAGTTTAGTTTCATCTCACAGGCAATGGAGAAATAAGGAGAGTTCTATGAGGGAGGCAAGTGTTTCCAGAAAATCAGATTAGTAGCATAAAAAGCCTCCATTAAGAGATTATTGCAGGGAAACAGATATGATCCTGAAACAAACCCAGATATTGAATACGGAGATGAGGAGGAAGGGAAACAAGATATATTATAAAGAGAAGTTAAAGGCCTTGGTGACCAACTGGATATAGAGAATTAAGGAGAAGCAGGAGTTAAAGAAAGGTCCCAGATAGAAATCTGGGTGAGAAATATAATTTGGAAAACTGCTGATACAGCAGGAATTGCTGTCAGAAAAATGGAAATATATGGATTAAATTTAAAAATTCATAAATAGCTTGGAGTGTGACAGCACACCCAGATCCTGCCATCATCAGTTTTGCCTGTTCTCCTTCCTGTCCAACACCAGTCCATGTGCCACTGCTTTTAAGCACACTTTAGGGGAAAGGGACAGTCCCTAATGTAAGAACTGCAGCTATGAGGAAACCTGCCCTACTCACCTATTTTCATTTAAGGAACTGAAACATTAGGTTTGTGAACACCCAGAGAAATGAAATCTTAGTACATGAAAACTCTAAAAAGCAGTCATCAAACATTAATCCTTAAAATGCCTCTTTCTTTTTAATCTTTATGTTTGTTTATTGCATTAAGTCCTATAATACTATATATGCTAGTTTTGTGTGTGTAACACTGCCTGGAAGTATGACACAGTGTACTAACTTGGTTTCTGTAACAGTAATAGCTGACATTTCACACACATGAGATCCAACAATTACTAGTACAGATTTAGAATTAGCATTTTTGAGAACTGGTGATAAAGTCATCATAACCTTAAAGTCATACGATGTTTCTGATATGCCTCAACAGAGAAGAGTCAGCTTTAAGGTTTGAAGGAACCCTAAGGATCATTTACTCCACACTTTCATTTTACATGTGAAGAAATGAAGGCACAGAAAATTTAAGTACTTTGCCCATATTCCTGCAGCTAGTTAGTTGCTGAGCTGGAACTTGAAACTAGACGTCCAGACTCTTAGTTCTCTTTTTCCCCTATACCACATTACTTTTCCAAATATGACCTAAGACATAAAGCAGTATAAAAATATTCATTGGCTTACTAACAGTCACAGTCAAGCTAATAAATATGCTAATATCTGGAGTGCTTAGCATTCACAGGCTCTGTGTCTTTTAAGGTCTTTTCTCCAAAACCCTCAATTCAACATCTCTGTGGTAAAAGTAAAGATCAGTTCTTCAATTTTTTTTAATTAAAGGCATTGTCTGTGTCTTATTCATCATTTTTTTCCTATAATGCTTAATACACTGCCCTGAGTATTGTAGATACTTTGTAAGCACCTGAAGGAATATAAATTGTTATACATTGAATCACTCTAGTATTGATATGAGTGACAATATATGACCATTGGGCACTTGATGCTACTACTGTTGTAAAAAAGAAGCATAAGGTTTAACACCTCCCTCCCTGTCCAAAGAGGTAGTAACTGTGCCTGTACAGAACCATAATATGATTATGTTAAGATAAATACCAAAATCATGAATTTAATAGCATAAAAGACAGCTGAGCCAACCAGTTAACAAATTCTTTAATAATATTCAAAATCCTTAATTTTCTTTGCTAAAATTTTTATTTTAAAAGCATAACATCAAAAATATACATGTAAAGAAAGATTGGAGAAAAGGAGAAAAATGACCTATAATTCTGCCTCACTAATACAAATGTCACCTATGTGGATGTGTGGATGTGTTCCCTTCCAGAGCTTTTACATATGCAGATTTGATTTATTTATCCTGCTATTACTTGATCATGGTAAAAAATTGAAGCAGAGCCCTGACTGGTGTGGCTCAGTTGGTTGGGTGTCCTTCCGCAAAGTGAAGGGTCACCAAATTGCATTTCTGGTCAGGACACATGCTTACATTGCAGGTTCATTCCCCAGCTGGGGTGCATGCAAGAGCAACCAATTGATGTTTTTCTCTTACATCAATGTTTCTCTCCCTCTCATTCTCCCTCCCTCCCCTCTCTAAAAATAAATTTAAAAAATCTCCTAAAATATTGAAGCAGAAAAAACGAGACTCAATTAAAATGACATCATCCTCAATCCTGAGTAAAAAAATATCCAAGAACATTGGTTTGGAGTATATCCTCACATCACTTTTATCAAATATTTTATGTAGCTGCAAGGGTGAATACGATATATACTATACGTAAAATGTGGTAGCCTGTTTTTTTTTTTTTCCATTGGGTATTATGCTATTCACATTTTCCTGTGTTGCTACATAGTTTTTATACTAAGCTCTTTAAGGAAGTTGGCTAGAGAATGGATGTCCTAAGAAACTGGGAATAGTTCCAAGGTTTGTAGGTTTTAGTGAAGTTTAACCACAGATTGTGATAGCATAATCAATAAAATATAATTAAAAAATAAACTAAAAAACAGATTGTGTATAATCGTGGTGTGAGAAGGTTGGAAAACTAGGGACTTATGAGCAGAAGGTTGTGCTTCCTAAATTACTGCATAAGAAAGAAAAGCTTATTTAATCAACAGCTGAGACTGAGGACAAGCACAATGTCTATTTAATAATCCAATCTAAATGTTTCATCTAATATTTATAAAAAGCTATCAGAAACTCTAATGAAGTTCAAAATATATTAAACCTAATATTAGATATTCCAGATGGAATGTTTTCACTTTCATAGTAAACATGCAATTTATTTTCATTTAGTGTTTATTAAAAGTGATAGATTAATACTACAAATCATAAAATTATACTTTCATATTCCTGGGTATATTTTTAATATTTGTTTTTGCCTTAGACTTTTGTTATGACCTTAATGACATCACTTCTCTAAGTGGTTATAAATGAAACTTAAACTTAAGAAATGTTAAATTAGTCAGTGATTAAATACTTGCCACATGCTAAACACTGTGTTAGGCACTAGCAACACAAAGGTAAAATTATGTCCCAGCTTCAAGGACTGTACAGGATCTGCCATTCTAATACAAGGTAGGTAGTGCTGACATGGTAAGGAGAGGATGCAATGGGTCATGGAATCTTCTCTCCTGCTTTGCTGGCCCCAGGAGACCCCCCTTCTGTCCAACACTATATCACACTTTGTCACCCAGGCTTCAGAAAGGACCACTTGTGCCCAAAGTGTCCCAGAATCTGTCAGGAATACTGTTCCTTTATCTTTTGGCTCTAACCCCTTTTTCCACCATCATCGGGTTGATGACAGCAACAGATGACCATGCCATGTCCGCTACTGTCACTGCTTTCACATCTGTCTCTTGAATCCCCTTGCACCTGAACTCTTTCATACTTCTGCAGCCACAAAACAAATTTTACATGTTGGAGGAAGTGGACAGTGAAAGTGGCATCTAATTCCATTTTTAGCATTTGAGCTCCAGTGAGAATACCCTGATAATTCGTGAGAGAAAGTTTATCCTCTCAATAATGTGGAAGATGGATTGGGGAAAGTGCAAGACTAGAGACAGTGACTTGTAGGGAAAATAATCATAATAATGGAGAGGAGAGAAGGTAAGTGCTTGAATGAAGCCAGTGGCTTTGGGGAATTGATATTTGTCAGACACAGGTAAAGAGAACTGCCAATTTTCTGCTTTAAGCAACTATATTAATTGGGGGTGTCATTCAGTGAGGTAGAAACTCCAGGGGAGGGGAAGTTAACCCTCTGTACTGGAGTAAGTCCAAATATTAAAAGCCTCCCTGTCTATCATACTCTCTCCCCTTCCTCTTCAATATAGAATGTTGATTTTGTTTCGGTAGTCTACCCTGATACAAATGCCAAGTGTATCTTTAGGTCAATCGTGGTAACCCCATTCCTGAGCCAGAGAATGGTTTAGGAATGGGCAAGTGATATACTTGTGGCCAATGTAACAGGAGGGGAAATTTGCTGGGGAGAGTCTGAAATAAATTTCTCCTCATTCATAAAAAGAGACACCCAGGAGTTCACTGGACTTTGTTGTGTCTGCATGTGACAAGAAAACTACAGAAGCCACTTTAAGACCATGAGTTAAAAATGAAGCCAATATGCTAAAGATATTAGCAGAAAAAAGATTTAGAAAAACTCTTTTGAGTTTTTGATGACATGATTAGTTGCCAAGTTGGAACCATCTCACCTCAGATTCCTTGTTATATGAAATAATAAATATTCTCTTATAGTTTAAGCCAGTTGAGTTGAGGTTCCTGTTATTTGCAGCCCAAAACATTTTAAGAGATATAGAACTGTCCCTAAAAGAGAATGCTAGCTAGGTTTGTAATCACTTGGAAATAATATGGTTGGGGCTTTATCCTCAGTTAGTCCAACCAATGAACTGCTCAGAGCAGTTCACCACTGAGAAGGTGAACTGACTCTGAGATCTGAGCTCTTGGAAAATGGTCTCTACTAAAATGTATTTTTCCTTAAAGTAGGTGTTTAATTCTATTAATTTTAAGTTAAGACAGTATTTCAATTTTCACTTCCTGTATTATAGTTACTCTATGCATACTGTTGCTCAAGACCACTGGCAGATTTAGAAATAGAACACAGTGCCTAGGCCAAAATGGAAGTTTACAGCTTTGACAAATCTTTTGACGAGAGTACAGGAAATAAAAGTCAACCAAACAGGAAGTAGACAGAGTAGAACAAAACAGCCGGAAATATTTGGGCCTGGTGCAAGAATTAATCTATTTACAGAATACATAAGTACCAAGCAAAATATTCAGAACCAAAATCTTTAATTTGTAAACATTTTAAGGGGATCAGGAAAGGGGGGGGAGCACAAAGAAGTAAAGGGAAAAGAGAAATAATGTCTCTTAAGGAAGTAATTATTGCATAAACCAAAGAATGTCTTCTGCATAGATAATGGCAGTTTAAAAATCTTTCTGCAAATTCCTTGGCCCTCTTCCCATGAAGAGGTGAATTCTGTGGCCTCTCTCTTTGAATCTGGGCCAAACCCTAGGGACTGGTTGACCAGTAAAGTATGGCAGAGTGATATTACATGACAGTCCAGGCTAGGTCAGAAAAGGTGGTGCAGGTTCTACCTGGTTTGCTGGATCCTGCATTAGCACCATTGGTCACTGTGTAAGAAGCATTACCACCCTAAGACCACAAGCTACCCCATGGGGACAGGCCACATGGAGAGGGCCCCTGACATGGAGAAACAGATGTCCAGCCACCCCAAGCTCTCCTGATGCCCACTCTGCCAGCTCCTGCCACCGGCTGCAACCACATGAGGAATCCGAAGGCAGAACTACCTAGTGGAGCTCTTCCTGGGTTCCTGACCCACTGAAATCACAGGAGATAATAAATTGATTGTTATTTGTTTTAAGCCAGTGAGCTTGGGGGTGATTTGTTTTGCAGCAATAGATAACCGGAACAATAGAGGTGATTTAAATGCTACGGCAAAAGCCCTAAGGCCCACTAGAAGTCATTATAGCTAATTACTATGACAAGCAAGGTGAAGTGGTGATTTCCAGTCAGAGCACCTATTACCAATAATAAAAGCAAATAATTGGTGAGGCCAAGGAAGATTTTTAAAAAGTCTTGATTCTGAAAGAATTTTAGTTAATATGAAATATTTAACTATGATGCCATATTTCTCAAGGGCAGTTTTTATAAGTAATTTTCTTTTATCACTTTTTATTCCTACGTTAGAGATTCATATTACCAACAAACTCTGACAGATTTTTGGGCTGATTCCTCACATGTCGCAATGCAAAAAGTGCAGGCTGGGAGGTTTAGGATCCCTGCGCACTGGGTGACTGTTTACCGACCTCCGAACAGTCAATGATGTAACATTTCTGTAAGGGAAAGTCCAGGACATGTTTAGTTGATGTAGGACCTGTAGCCAGCGGGCCATAGCTGCGGGCTAAACTTCATGATGGGAAATGTAAGTCAGAGACGTCTAAGCCTTCTATGGCTCACACTTTAGGTATTCTTCTTGTTCTTGTTGTAAAATATTGAAGGAAAATGAATAAAAATTCAGATCAAGGAAACCAAATGTAGAAAAGTAACAGGGAACATGTACAGTTGACCCTTGGACAACGTGGGTTTGAACTGCACGGGTCCACATATGCATGGATTTGTTTCAGTAAAAACTGTACCTGTACTTTCTCTTCCTCATGGTTTTCTTAACATTTTCTTTTCTCTAGCTTACTTCATTATAAGAAAACAGTATATAATACATACAACATACAAAATATGTGTTAATTGACTTCATGTTATCGACAAGGCTTCTGGTCAACAGTAAGCTATTAGTAGTTAAGTTTTGGGGGAATCAAAAGTTATACATGTATTTTCAACTGCATCCCTAAAGCCCTGTTCAAGGGTCAGTCAGCTGTATAGGAAAATGTCCAGAACAGGCAATTTCATAGAGAGAAAGTAGATTAATGGTTGATTAGGGCTAGAGGGTGTGGGGCTGGAGGAACATGGGCACCGATTGCTAATGAGTAGAATGAGTATGAAATCTTTTTATGGGATGTTGAAAATGATCTAAAATTGATTGTGATGATGATTGCAAAATTCTTAATATACTAAAAAATTATACATTTTAAATGAATAAACTATATGGTGTGTGCATTACTGGTATATCTCAATAAAGCTATTATTTAAAAGAAGAATAAGGGGAAATATTTATGTAAAATGAAAATACATAAAAATCAAGTCTCTTTATCATAATTTAAATGTTTTCACTGATGCTTAGCAATTCCCTTGGCTAAAGGAGAAAATGACACTGAGGTTCCTTTGGGGCAGAGTTTAACAAACTTTTTCTGTAAAAGGCCAGATAGAAAATATTTTAGGCTATGCAGGGCAAGTAGCAAAATTATGGATATTATGTAGGTACTCATAACAAGAAAAAACAAATTTCTGCACATTTTAAATGATGAAACTTAAAATACAATATAATAATAATTGAATATAATTAGAAGAATGCAATTCTTTTTTTGGGAGCTGACATTTCACTTAATTGAGTTTCAAAATTAATGTTCTGTATTCTCAAATTGATTTCAAAGTTCTTCTGAAAAAAAGTGCATAGTTTGTGGGCCATAGAAAAACAGGCAGTGGGCTGGATGTGGGCCATGGCCATAGTTTGCCAGCCCCTGTTGTAGAGGACTAAATTCCGATGTGCTGCTTTATTAGTTTCTTAGGGCTTCTGTAACAAAATGCCACAAACTGGGTAGCTTATGTATTATCTCACAGTTCTAGAGGCCAGAAACCTGAAGTCAAGATTCTGCTGGGCAATGCTCCTTCTAAAGGTTCTGCGAGTGGATACTTTTGCCTCTTCTAGCTTTGGTAGCCCTAGGTGTTCCTTGGCTTGTGGCAGTATAACTCTAATTTCTGCCTCTGTCTTCTTGTGGCTGTCTTCCCTCTGTATATGTCTGTGTTTCTTCTCCTCTTAAGGACACCAGTCTTACCCTAATTCAGTGGCAATGGACTTGGGCAGAGAGGCCTGGGGGATCCTTGGGCCAAAGCTATCCTCCTTACTATACAATCTTAGGGAGGTGATGCTATTGACGGCCACCAGATTTAGCTTAGTCTTCATCCTAGGGAGCACTTGCAAGCCTGGAGTAAATAGAGAGCATTATTCTTATGGTTCCCATGGCTCCAAACACTTGGACACTTATTATTTGTTGTTTTAAGGCCCATAGGTAATAGGTGCTTTCATTTAAAAATGTCACTTATTCTTAGAAAAAAGGCTAGATTCTAGTTCTTCTAAACTAGAATGAATGTTTCGTAGCTATTTTGGACTTTCTGGAAACTCCATGATACATCTAAGACTATAGAAAAAAAACTGGCTAATTTTTGCCTTCTTTGTTTTCACCTTAAAACAGAAAGCTATTACTGTGGCCCAGGCCAGAGTTAATGGTGGCTTGTACCAAGGTTGTAGAGGTGATGGTGGAAATTGGTGAATGGATTAATGATTTGATCATAGACAGGCTGTACGATATTTGAAAATTCATGTGTGAATATAAGGATGAAGAAAGGTGTCAAGAATGACTTTTGGGTTTCTGGCATGAGCAACTGGGTGGGAAGTGGTATGGTAGAATGAAACAGGGCACATTGGAAGAGGTTTAGGGTGCACAATGTTCTATCTGAGCAGCTTGACAAACTGATATGATAGCTTTCTATATGGGTCTAAACTGCAGATATAAATCTGAGAGTGGTTGTTCGGATTTAAGGGGACCAATGAATAATGCCCCTTACCTTCTGAGTTCAGAACCAACTGAGATATAGACTGTAGGGCTCAAAATCTCAACTCTTTTATTGGTTAAACTGGATGGTGGAATACAGCTTTGATCTGTAGGCAAAACTGGACATTTTAGTATCTTCCCCTTGAATTTAACCTTTTGGCTCCCAACTGCAGACCCCCTAACTGTAGAAACTTAACCTGCCCCAGTAAGATTGTGTCATGTAGGAGAGAGGACTGTGAGCCAGCTGCAATGAGGCGTGGACCCAGAAAGAGAGAGAGATGAGAGAGAGGCACACAAGCTATCCGTAATTCATTACCCTTGGGAGAAGGATTGAGTGTTTCAGCAGGAAACAAGTGGTGTACACAAAGAGGTAATTGAAGGGAATATGGCAAAGGGATTATTTGTAGAGGCGTGGGCAAGGCTAAGCGTGCCAACAAGAGATGTACAAGAATCCAGGAACTGTATACAAGGAAGTTCTAACAGGGATAGGGGAGGAGCTCTTACCAGAACTCAGAAGGAGCTACAGCCCAGGCAGAGACACTGCCCAAAAGGAATGTGGCTAAGGGAAGGAGCCAGTGACAAAACTGGGGTCCTCACTCCCCAGAGGTGGGGGTGGTCTGTGGGAGTGGGTAAGGTAAACATCCTGCCTACTTGTTCTTCCCACTTTGTGAACTCCCTTCCATGAACCAAACCCACAGGAAACCAGAAGACTATGGCCCAAGAAGATAATGACCCAGGGATGAAGTCTGTAGCAGTCAACCTGCCCAGGCACAGAGCAGGGTAGAAAAGGGTGGGGAATGAGCAATCAGAAAATGACCAGCAGCACATGGTTAATAAGGGCTGGAGAGAGGGAAGGAGGTCACTCTCCTTCCTGTCCTGGCAGTGGACTTCCCTGCGGTGAGAATTAGAAGCCTGCTGCCCCCCTCCCACCTTTATGAGGCTAAACTCCACACACCGGACCCTACCATCCACTACTCCTTTGAGTGCCTTTGCTCCAAGAAGCCTCTGAAATGAGAGTAGAATAGTTCATTAAATTATCAATGCCCATTGTACGCTACAGTGAAAACTCATCACTGTCCTCTTTCCTGTCTCCTATGTGCTCGGCTATATTATCTAACCAGAAGGTATGCAAGGGATCAAACGACAATATGATGTCTGACAATGATGCAATGCTAATAAAATCGAAACATTCCAAATAACCATCTTTTATTACAGTTTTTCACTGCTTTTAAGATGTGATTTTCCCCCCCACGTTTTAACCTCTCTAGAATTGGGAGTAATATTACAATCTCATTAGCCAGGCAGTTGTTAGGGTAGGGGTGTCATTGCTTGCCATATGCATCAGAACTGGCAGAATGGGTGTCAGCAGCCTGGAAGAAAACCCAGCCAACAGAGCAGAGTGCTGGGATAAAATCCTCCATCACCAGTGCCCTTGGTAACGCAGAGAGTGATGCCATCTGGAATCACACAGGCCACTCTGAGTTTAGAGGTAGTTCGGCTGTAGGGACAGAAGGTAGGTTCCTGATTGCAAAGGGCTGGGAGAGTGAGAGAAGTAGAATGGAGAATGACTGCTAATGGATGCAGGGTTTGTTTGCAGGGGTATGGTGGGGCGAAGGTGATGAAAGCGCTGTGGGGTGGGTGGTGATGATGGATGCAGTTTTGTGAACATACTAAAAACCACTGGGTTGTATATTCTAAAAGGGTGAGTTTTGTGGTATGTGAATGATATTTCAATTTTTAAAAAGTGATTCAGAACATTGAGGGAAGTTGGATAATGGATATATAGGAACTTTTTGTACTATTTTTGCAAGTTGCCATGAGTACAAAATTATTTCAAAATAAAAAGCTTAAAAAACCACTTTTTGGAATACCATTCAAAAATGGTATTCAGAGTAAAGACTTGTGTGAACTATCTCTTAGGGGAAAAAAGTAAAATGATATTTAATAAAAGCTGTTTTTCAACTTTGAAAAGATACATGATTCAGCATATTTGGATTCTGAATATAAAGAGCTTCTAAGAATACTTGAAGTTATTTTGCTCATGTTTTCCTTTTTATATATGCACAAGAACCTATGATAAAAATTTATGTCTAAATTTAAAACTGCATGTTAATTAAGTATAAGATAAACATTTGAAGGGATAAGCACCATATCAAAATGCAGTTGGCAGTTTCTTCTCCTTTCCTGGTATATGTTAGATGTTACATAATACAGTATTACACTCCCAGGGAGAAATAAGCACTCCCAAACCAAATCTCCTCTCACTTGTAGGGTGAAGACCACAGACATTAAAACTCACAGTTATCTCCTACATAAACTCTCATCCTATTGAGCCTCAGCCCAGGGGCCTCACACAGTGCCTGGGAACGGGGGAACCTCAGCAGGTGCAGTGATGGTCTCTTGTGTATTCCACTTTTTAAAGTCCAAAGCATGCCCTGGCCAGTGGGGCTCAATTGGTTGAGCATCAGCTTGTAAACTGAAGGTCGCAGATTCGATTTCCAGTCAGGGCACATGCCTGGGTTGCAGGTTCAGTCCTGGTCAGGGGCACATGCAAAAGGCAACTGGTCAATATTTCTCTCTCACATCGATGTTTCTTTCCCTCACTCTTCCTTCCTTCCCCTCTCTCTAAAAAATCAATCAATAAGTAAAAAATTTAAAAAGAATCCAAAGGGTTAAAATGTCCATATTATCCATAGCAATCTATAGATTCAACACAGTTCCTATCAAGATACCAATCGTATATTTCACAGAAGTAGGACAAATATTCCCAAAATTTATATGGAACCACAGAAAAACCCAAATAGCCACAGAAATCTTGAAAAAGAAGAACAAAGTTGGAGGAATCACGCTACCAGATATCAAACTATACCACAAGCCTGTAGCAATGAAAACATCATGGTATTGGCATAAAAACAGACATATAGATCAGTGGAACAGAATAGAGAGCCCAGAGATAAATCCACACCTTTATGGTCAATTAATATTTGATGAAGGAAACAAGAACATACAATGGGGTAAAGACAGTTTCTTCAGTAAATGGTGTTGGGAAAATCGGTCAGACGTGCAAAAAAAAAAAGAAAGAAAAGAAACTAGACCACCTTCTTACACCATACACAAGAATAAACTCAGAATGGATTAAAGACTTAAATGTTAGACTCAAAACCATAAAAATCTTAGAAGACAATGTAGTCAGTAAAATCTTGGACATTTCTTGTAGCAACATCTTTCTAATATATTTCCTTGGGCAAGGGAAACAAAGGAAAAAAATAAACAAATGAGACGACATCAAACCCAAAACTCTGCACAGCAAAGGAAACCATCAACAAAAAACCAAAAACCACAGAAAAGGCAACCCATTGAATGGAAGAATATATTTACCAAAGATATCTGATAACAAGTTAATATCCAAAACTTATAAAGAACTTAAACAACTCACCACCAGGAAGACAATTCAATTTAAAAAAGGGCAAAGGGCCTGAATAGACACTTCTCCAAAGAGGACGCACAGATGGCCCATAGACATATAAAAAGATGCTTGATGTCACCCAGAGAGATGCAAATTAAAACCACAATGAGGTATAACCTCACACCTGTCAGAATGGCTATTATCAATAAATCAACAAACAACAAGTGCTGGCAAGGATGCACTGCTGGTGGGAATGCAGACTGGTGCAGTCACTGTGGAAAACAGTATAGAGTTTCCTCAAAAAATTAAAAATAGAATTGCCTTATGACCCAGCAATTTCACTTGTGGGAATATATCCAAAGAAACCCAAAACACTAATATGAAGGAATATATGCACCCCTATGTTCATTGCAGCATTGTTTACAGTAGCCAAGATTTGGAAGCAGCCCAAATGCCCATCAGTAGATGAGTGGATAAAAAAATCTGTGGTACCTTTACACGATGGAATATTACTAGGCTATAAAAAAGAAGGAAATATTACCTTTTACAACAGCATGGTTGGACCTGGAGAGTGTTATGCTAAGTGAAACAAGCCAGTCAGAGAAAGACAATACCATATGATTTCACTTATATGTGAATCTAATGAACAAAATAAACTAACAAATAAAATAGAAACAAATTCATAGATTCAAAGAACAGATTGACAGCTGTCAGAAGGAATGGCAGTTGGGGGGCTGGGTGAAAAAGGTGAGAGGGTTAAGCAAAAAAAATAACCCTCATAGACACAGACAACAGTGTGATGATTACCAGAGGTAAGGGGGTTATGGGAAGGTAGACAAGGGTAAAGTGGGGATAAATGGTGATGGAAGGAGGCTTGACTTGGGGTGGTGAACACACAATACAATATACAGATGATATGTTATAGAATTGTACACCTGAAACCTATATAATTTTGTTAATCAATGTATCCTAATAAATTCAATAAAAAAAAAATTTTAAATCCTTAGCAATTCTATGAGAGCAAGGTTAAAGTCATTTCAGCCTTTTTCACGAAGATGGCACCCAAAGCAAAGAAGGAAGTCCCTGCTCCTCCCAAAGCCAAAGCCAAGGTAAAGGCTTTGATGGCAAAGAAAGCAGTGCTAAAATGTGTCCACAGCCACGCAAAAAAGAAGATCCACATGTCGCCCATTTCCCGGAGGCCTAAAACACTGCGGCTCCGAAGGCAGCCTGAATGTCCTCGGAAGAGCGCCTCCAGGAGAAACAAACTTGACCACTCTGCTGTCGTCAAGTTCCGCCTGACTCCCGCATCAGCCATGAAGAAGATAGAAGACAACAATACACTTGTGTTCACTGTGGATGTCAAGGCCAACAATCACCAGATCAAATAGGCTGTGAGGAAGCTCTATGACATTGACATGGCCAAGGTCAACACCCTGATCAGGCCTGATGGGGAGAAGAAGGCAAATGTTTGACTGGCTCCAGATGAGGATGCTTTGGATGTTGCCAACAAAATTGGGATCATCTAAACTGACTCCATCTGGCTAATTCTAAATATAAAAATTTCATACTAAAAAAAAAAGGTTAAAGTCATTTCAAAAAATATTTATTTTCTTGGTCAGAGCCCTCAATTTCCTTCTACCTCTTCACTTTTCCATTATTTCCATCACCAGCCACAGAGAAAAAAAAAAGAGTCCAAAGGGTTAATAGGACATTGACGATTACCCAGCACCAGCCCCACATCCAAGAAACTTAGAAAACTAGAGCAAACCTACTGGCCCCTAGGGCACTTAGACCAGTCATGTCAGTCCTGATTGTAGGTTGTCAGCTATAGAAATCAGCTCATCCTGATTTAAGCAGAGAAGGTATTTATTGATAGTTCTTTGGGCAGTTGGGGGAATTGCAGGGAAGTTTGGAGAACCTGGCTTTTAGTAGTATGACTATAAAGTGGTCCTGAGAAGGTGTTGTCAAGAGCAGCTGAGCTGTGGACCTATTGTCATGGGGAATTTTCTGCTGGGCCCCTGTCTGCGCATCTGACTCGGATTCAAAGTCTGGGGTGGATGTGTCTCACTGACTGAGACTTGGTCACGTGGCTGCATCCTTGTCATAGACTTCAAGGGAATCTGAGGAAGTAAGTGGCATTTTCTGCTTCTATAAAAGGAGGGGGAAGAAGTTCAGACAATGGGCAGCCAAAAATCATGACGAATGTCTACTTCAATCAAATTAAAGTTCTCAGAATCCCAGAACACACCCATTGTTTTGGCACCAGCTGAAGACTCTGGCAGAGGCCTTGTAGTGTCTGAGGAAAAAAGGGAACTATGAAAACATGAAAGAGGAAATCTTGTTGATATTAGTCTTGTCTAAATGCCTCTCAGTCTATATGTCAGTTTTATTTATTGATTTGAGAGAGAGAAAAAGAAAGAGAAAGAATATGTCATTGCACTTATTTATGCATTCACTGGTTGATTCTTGTATGTGACCTGATGAGGACCGAACCCACAGACTTGGTGTTGTATCAAAAAGATGCTCTAATCAACTGAGCCACGGTTTTCTACGGTTTTTGACCTGTGAACTTTACAGTGTTGGGAAAAGACTTTCATCAGAAGGTTAATTATGGCTTAAGTTTACCATATCATATCTGGAAATCGAAACCTTCCTTCTTGAAAAATTTAGAAATTTTTAATGGTTCTCTGAGATTTACTGGAGGCTCCTTTTTTTCTCTGTTCTTATATTTAGAATCCCTTAATTTCTATTTCCCCAGTGTCTCTGCCAAATCAAGGATACACCCACAATTCCTCTGGTGAGCAGTCACTGCAATAGTGTGCTGTCTCTGGGAAAAAGCCCTGATTTTAATTTGCCAATTTCCTTGGTGTAAATACTCCTGCTGTGGAAGATTTCAAGCAACAAAAATTGTGGCTGAAACCCCTGAAAATTTAACTGTTGGCCTTTCTGAGCACCACCCCTCTCCCTGCCCCAGAGCTATGGCCCCTTGCCTGGAATTTCTTTGGCCTGTAATACCTGCCTCCTAAAGTAGTTTTCTCACTTATTTAATCTGGAGAATCACTCACAGTGGAATTATACACTAAAGATGCTGTTGAGTATATGTTCCACAGGGGCAGAGGTCTTTGGTCATGGCTGCACTCGCAGTGTCTAGCACAGTACCTGGCACATAGAGGGTTCTCAGTATAGCTATGTTTGTGGTGGTGGTTCTGAGGCTCTTTCCTGAGGCTGGTGAGGATAATCACCTCTGCCATGTGCTAGTCTGCAGAACACTGCCTTTGCCTTGGGTAGTAAAGCTGTGGTAATGGTGGCAGAGACTCTCCTTAGACATTGCCTGTCTTCGTGGGTGGGTGATCCTTCAAGGAAGCTGTTGACCTATTGGACCAATATCTAGCCCAGGCCAGGACTCTGTCTACCACTACCCTGTCTAGTTCACGTGCAGCTTGTTTCATCCTCCTGTGCCTTCCTTGAAAATCCCCCTTCAAAAGTTTCCTGGGTATGTTCCCTCAGGGCACACCCCATGCCTGTATTCTCTTTTATACTAATTGAGCCACCTCGAAAATCACTGGTAATGCTAGAAGCATTTTATACTCATCATCCCAGACCTCCCCTCTCAAATCTGGCCACAGTTGCATGACTGCCTGGTGTCACTGTCACAGTCTTTAAAGTGTGGCACTCCAGTGAGACTTACTATTGACTGCTCATCTGACCTTTTAAGAGGGCACTTCTCAAGACCTTCCTGGAACTGCCTTTCCTGGTTGGGGGTGGTGGGATGTAGATTATTTCAGTCTGTTCTCTGAAATCTCATCTCCTTTTCTTTACTGAGTTCTTTGGATTCCAGTCACCTGTTCTGGTCTAGTAATAATCAAAGCAAGCAAGCAAGCAAACAAACAAAAAGGGTTTCTAAGGCCTTCCTTGAGAGCAGTTAGGCTCCTTCCTAGGAGCAGCTATCTCCTTTCACCTTTCACATTGGACTAACCTGGCCTCCACAATCAAAACCTGTCTCTTAAGGCGCTCCTTCTCTCTACACGGCAGTGGTGGTAAGGCCTGGTGCTGGCCAATCTGAATGCATGCTGTCTGCAAACAGCCCAGGTGTGTCTCTGGCTGAATCCCAGGCTTTCCCTGCTGACCACTGCCCTCCAATATCAGCCTGACTCATTTACTTTCCTTTTTCTCTCTCTAATTGATCTCTTTCTGACTTTAAGACCAGTATTTTGTTAAAGAAAAAAATTACTCATGGCTCTTGTGAAAACACTGAGGCAGACTTTATCCAGGACCATTGTGATAGTAGGGACCACTGCATGGGGTTTTGCAGTAGGGGAGAGATTGGGCTCAACTGGGAATACAACAAGGGCAAGAGGAAATTTATAACCAAAAAGCAGGGTTGGGGGAGGGTCAATGGGTTGAAAATAACAGAAACATCAGGAATAAGGGGGGAATTCTGACTAAACCTTCCTAACAGGAAGGATTCTTGCTGAAGGCAGGCCAGGGAGATCAGACATCACATGGGGGATGGTGGAGGAGGAGGAACCCGAACAGATGTCAGGGGTGATTGGATATCGAGAGTGGGGGATTCTCGCTAAAATTACTTAGCAGGATTCTTGCTAAAACTAAACAAATACAGAGGTGGACATAGAAGCCCAAAAGTCAAGGCCAATTTAAGAAGAGAGTTCAGAAGAGTTTGACTAGAGTTTGGTGAAGGAAAAAACAACTTTGTTAGTTTCTAAACCAATCCTGCTCCTCTTTGATTCTCAGAGCATATATTCCTGACACAGGCTTTTTACTATTCCTTTCTAACCTGTGGCTTACCAACATGCTCATTAATGCCCCAAAAGGTGGGCACCTTATAGGTGGGCCACCTATAAAGTAAAGGTTCCTTTTCCTATATTTGTTCATTGATGAAAAACCACCACCCTCTTTGGCTGAATTTCCAAATATGTGTCTCTGACCAAAGCCATGGCCAGGGTTAAGTAGCAAATCTAGAGAGGATTTGATCCACATGGTGGAGTTTGAGGGTGATTCTAGGAGCCTATAGACAATTCATAAGAAATCAAGAGGTTAATTCCACCTCAGTTCACTCCTTGGCTCTAAAATTGGATTGAGTTCAACAAAGCATAAGAGGAAGAGAGTTTGAGGCAGTTGATGTAATACACCTAAAGCTAGAGCTGCATAACCAATATATTCATAACCAGTGGTTCTGAAGTGGTTCTTAGACCAACAGCATCAGCCTTGCCTGGAAACTTGTTAGAAATGCAGATTCATAGACCTTAACCCAGACTCACTGAATCTGGGAGTGGGAGCCCAGGAAACTATCATAACAAGCTCACTAGGTGATTCTTATGAATGTTAAAATTTGAGAACCACAGCTCTTGCACAGGTGGAGTTTAGCTCCCTTTACAGGAAGTGTCTTGTGAAACTTACCTTCCATTGGGTTCCTGACTGAGAAATATCACAGGAGCAACGAGAAATTTTCCCAACCACTAATTCCTAAAGAATGTGTTCGCTGAAGCTCTGCATGTTTTAAGTGATGGAAAGCCTCAGCTAATCCCCATGTTGGGCACACCTGCTAACATCTATAAGTTGCGAAATCCTGCACAGCCTGTGTACACCGCGGTTGCAAAGGCCTGGGTTTGCCAAGGCCCTGTGACACCCATCTCATTAAACTGCTGTGTCTTCAAGCAGTTAAGGACCAGAACTCCTGTGTTTACTGAAGTACTGACACCTCCTATTCCAGCCACACCTGAAACATCCTTCTCTTGGGATATATCTTAAATCTCCAGACCCCTATCTTTGGGTTTGTTTCTTAAGCTTTCCTGTTTTGTGGGCCATGTATGGAGTTTTGGGTGGGGAGGAAACAAATGAATCCCCCATTTCTGAATTCAGAACCAACTGAGATATAGGATCAGCCACTGCTAGGGGTCAATATATCAACTTCATTGCCGATAAAGTTGAATTGGAAAATGTAGCTGGGGGAGACAGTCCAATTAAAAAATAGGCAAAGGACATGAATAGACACTTCTCCAAGGAGGACATAGAGAGGGCCAGAGACATATGAAAGGATGCTCAGCATCACTAGCCATCAGAGAGATGCACATTCAGACCACAATGAGATACCACTTCACACCAGTCAGAATGGCCATCATTAACAAATCAACAAACAAAAAGTGCTGGTGAGGTTGTGGAGAAAAGGGAACCCTAGTACACTATTGGTGGGAATGCAGACTGGTGCAGCCGCTGTGGAATTTCCTCAAAAAACTAAAAATGGAACTGCCCTTTGACCCACCAATTCCACTGCTGGGATTATACCCTAAGAATCCTGAAACACCAATTCAAAAGCACCTATGCACCCCAATGTTCATAGCAGCACAATTTACAATAGCCAAATGCTAGAAACAGCCTAAGTGCCCATCAGTAAATGAATGGATCAAAAAACTGTGGTATTTACACAATGGAATACTACATGGCAGAAAGAAAGAAGGAACTCCTGACCTTCGCCACAGCATGGATGGAACGGGAGAATATTATGCTAAGTGAAATAAGCCAGGTGGTGAAATACAAATATCATAGGATCTCACCTTTAACAGGAACCTAATCAACAAAACAAACAAGTGAGCAAAACAGAACTGGAGACATGGAAAAAAAGAGCAAACAGTACCCAGAGGGATGGGAGGAGGGAGATAATGGGGGGTGGAAAAGGGGAAGGGTCATGTCAAGGAACACGTATAAAGGACCCAAGGAGAAAGACAGCGGTTGAGGGGAGGATTGAATGTGGGAGGCGGGCAGGGCAGGGGAGAGTAATGGGGGACAAAATGAGGACAACTGTAATTGAACAACAATAAAAATTTTTTTTTAAATGCAGCTGGGAATCTGCAGCCATCATTGGGTTTCCTCACATCTTTCCCCTGAATGGAACCTCCCCACCTGAGCTGCCAGGCCTCCTGGTCTTCTGGGAACATTGCCAGATTTAGCTGTGTCGTCCCAAGAACTAGTGCAGTCTTTCTTGAACCTTCCCAATCAGCTCATTTATTTGGTCTTTGGAGAAGAGTGGTAAGTTGTGGCAAGATGGGCTCCAGTGCTGTTTCTTCCTGGGGTTGATGTGAGGATGGAGGAATAAGGTTTTCCCTAACTGTGGGAACAGTATTTGAAATCATTAGTGTTAACAGGAGAAACTTGGTTCTTCTTGTGGATGAAGTAAAGAATCACAGATCAGCAAGTCTATTAGCAGGCAAGCAGGGTTTATTGGTGATACGTTCTCATGGAAGAGAACGGGTCTTGCTGTGGTGGGGGTGAAAGGAAGAGCTGGGGTGGCAAGAGCATGGGCAGCCCCAAAAGCATGGTGGCCAGAGGCCCAATGGTTGTAGGCCAGGTGGCCAGAGGTCCAGAGGCCAGAGAGAGCCAGATCCTTTGTTCTGAGGACTTAGATAGTTGGCGGGATGGGGGTGAAGAAGTTGCATATTGATTGACAGACAAAGGTAATGCCAGCTTTCCTAGAGAGATGTGACTACCCAAACTTAGGTATGTGTCGGGGTCTGTTAGCCTGAATCCTTATCTTGCTCCAGACTCCATTTGTTCATCTTGTTGTAAAACAAATACGTGACAGGAGGCAGTTAATTAAAGTTGGGGCAGTTACCCAAGGTTATTTATGGTCTCTTTCTGTAAGCATTAGGGACTCCCTCTTAAAACGGATAGTGACCAGAGGCAGACAATTAACCAAAGTTGTTTTATGGGCCTCTTCCTTTGGGACCCTTTCCTGCCTTTCAGGCCTTGGGATGAATACACAGTTTCAAAAGCTTTCTTTCCCAGATAGTGGAAATGATACACAGAATTTCAAGGACTGCCCTCCTCCCGTGTTAGCACGGTGTTTCTCGTGACTTGGAACACCTGCCAATATTATTGGACCAGGCTCAGGACTGCTGAGTTAGTGGGTGAGACATGTCTCCCTCCTCCTTCCTGCCTTGGTTTACTTACTATCCATCCTACCTAAGTTCTAAGAGGCATTTTCTGGCAACCAGGACGCTAGACGCTGGTCAGCAACAGCAGAGCAGTCTCAGAGTTCTTCCTATGTTGTCTCCTGCCTCATTAGCACCAATGAAAGAGTCTAGAATGGGAAGAGAGGAAGGTCGGAACTGAGGCTGGAGGAAGGCTCACACCTAAGTTTGGTTTCAAGGAGGAAGCCCCAGCTAAAGAAACGGAGAGGAGAGGTGGAAGAGAGGACGGGGAAGACCAGGAGCACAGCGTGTGGTGCCACAGAGGCCGGTGGAAGAGCATTTTAAGGGGAGAGTGATCAGCAGGGTAAAAGCTTCCTGAGGTAACAGTAAAACAAATAAAAACTGTTCCTTGGATTTAGCCACTTGGAAACTGCTGGTGACC